>NC_051160.1:129339227-129542265 GCF_013339745.2 Dermacentor silvarum
GACACAGTGTCACAGTGTCAAAGCGAGCACAGCTGATCACGGTAGCGAACGAGATGAAAGCGACTACTTCGATCGAGGGCAGGAAGTTGTCAAGCTTTTGCCAGTCACACCTCATCATATCTAACTACAGCCATTTTATATCGAAGCTATCTTTGCCCCTTCTCCAGAGTTTCCGGGCGCTGCTATGGTCGTTCTCGCACGCGCCGCTGGGTTTCATGCAACACCCCCACATGGCGCTCACTTCCGCGCATCCCTTAAAGCCCGTGTTTCCAGGGGCTTTACGCATGCCTAAGGTCACTGGATACCTACGCATCCCGGCCGGCGCCGCTGCGGCGGCGTTTCACTGTTTGTGCGTATGGCGCCTGCTGTGCGTGCGCTCCTGTGCAATAGAAATGCCAGTTGCTGGGCTGTGGAGGTCGCGTGGTACGCTGTGAGAGAGCAAACATTAGAATCGTGCATAGCCGGAAGAGAGCGCTTGGATCTGGCGTCTCTACCCGCAGCCGTGGTGGTGAAGCACGCTGCGCTGCCACGTCCGTGTGTCAAACGTCCGAACACTCCTCTCCAGCAGCCGAACGCGCTGGAGCAGTCACCTTCGTGACTAGCCATTGTTGTGGAAATGTTCTTCTGTACACTTCTGCCACGATGCGATGTGAGGCAATAATAATGCTCAGCCCTCGCAGAGATTATGAACAATGATGCACAACAACGCCTCAAGTAAACACGTCTCTATGTGTGTTCTGTTGTCTACGCAGACAAACAGCAGTGGTGCACACAAGGTAACGTTTAACATCAACTCACCACTGTCGTATTGCACTAAACGCTGAAGAAATTACAAATTCGACGCTAAAGTCATCTCTTATTATCAACAATCAAAGCAAACAGCATACAAAAGTTCGCTTACGCTGATTCCCACAGTGTGTGGGTTCCGCATTTTGTTTTCTTGTAGTAGTGTAGTGATGTGCGTGTTATGAAAAAATCTCCCAAGCGTTACGCTTTCGGTGGTTGCTAGGGATGTCAACAAGTGAAATTTTGAAAGGAATTTATTATGATTAATTGAACAATATTCCTTGAAATATCAAACTGCAGAAATACTACTTCCATTCAAGAAGTGGTAAGTGAAGGAACGTAATCTGTGCGCATTTGCTAGCAGAAGCTTATTGGTACCCTTCAATCATCACCTCTCCTAAAGCCGTTCATAACCGAAAGTACAGGCAAGTGGGAAGCTATTGAATAAAAGGACTGGAAATAAGGTCGTGCGTCTTGAAGAATAATGACAATGGCAATAAAAGAACCAAGAAACAAGCACAACAAAAGTAAGGATCTCAGCAAACTCCAGCATCAGGCCCCAGATCGCGGCTTGTATTCACAAAAAAATGTCGCAATTTCGTCTGAAACGCGAAGCACCGATTGCGGTAGCAAATTATTAGACAGCTAAACGAATTAAGAATAGTAGCTTAAATATGGGCGGTTATAAACTTGTCAACATTGGCTTACTAACCTAATTAACAAGCATGGTGTCACGTGCGCACAAGCAAACATTAACACATCTCCCCTTATGACCGCGGATACTCGCTGTCGAAAAGCTCGCGTGAGGAAGAGCGGCAACAGCGAGCGAGCGAATTGCCCTTCATGCTTTCTCTCGCTTCAACGCTAAGCGGTGTGAACACAGCGCACACGAAGCCCTAAGCCCTCGAGCCACCTATACTCTGTACCGATCGCAGATCGCTTTTCAAGATATGACTCCCGCGGCCGCGCCATACGCAGCCGCCGCTGGGGTAAAACGCCCCCCCCCCCCCCCCCCCCCCGCCTTTCTTCCTTGCACGGGCGAGATCGGGCCACCACCCTTCTAGGCTCACATTTGCACGCTTTCACTCGCACCCACAGCATACGGCGCACTCCCGCGATGCTATGGGGCTTCTGCGTTGGCCAGGGGGCGCTGCAACAATGGTGCTACAAAGCGCCCTCAATCCGAAACTGGGTAGTACCAAGCTCGGTCGTCTGCTTCGGAAGCACGTTTACAATATGGACCCGCCACTTTCGGTTGTGTTGTACCACGGGTTCCAGCGAATATCGTTCGCCGAAGATTTTTTAAGGGGTGGCAAGCTGCGTAAAGGCAAGAAATTATGCAACGCCGAATACGTGTACGCTGTTCAAGAAATAAGCGGCGAAGTTTTAGCGCGGTGTCAATCGCAAGTGAAGCGAGTCACGTACGAAGTTCTTCAGGTAACCTTTCCACGCTTCTAGATTCAGGCGCACAAACGCGAGGAAATGCTTGCTATAAATGAATTCACAGCAGCTATAAGCAGACATGTGTACGGAACTGCTCGAGCGCACATTACGCGCCGCGACAGCACCGCTCCTTCAGCATGCCGCGAAACGGTGGGCCTCCTGCAATCTTTGTTGACTGCATGCCGCTAGACAAGTAGTCATGCCTGCACTGTAGTAACGTCCATCTGTCCCTTAACAACTGATAAATAACTGATGCAATTCATCTGAGCTCGCAGTAACGTACTACGTGCGAGTCGCGCTGCAGCGCGAGCTCGTGCGCTGCTCGCTTGATGTAGCTTTTAATGACAGCGCTTGAACATCGATGTGCTGTAATCAATACTACTTTGCTGCGCTGCCTCAACGTGCTGGCTTGAGGTCAAGTATGAGCACATTTAACTCTCAAATCTCTGCTTCTCATAGTAGGGAGACGCGTCCAGGTAACGGGCGAGTGCGGACGCATGCAACATCGACTCCGTGATACCGATGCTTCCCTTCTGGTAAATTTTCATCTCGTTTCAAGAAACTTGCCGTGTAGCTACCCGAACTTGAGTGGAGGCCACTCACCAAGTTTGGCGACCATATCATCCAGCAAACGTGACTTATTGGACAGAGAAGACCGATACGCCGTTCAGGCCGCGCCATGCCAGGCGCCAGTCCTAGCTCGGCGAATCACCGGCAGCCCACGATGATGGAAGTACAAGTCGAAGGAACTACCCTCCGAGAAGAGGACTACGACCCAGCAGACTGGGCTAAGATCATCGGAACCTATCAAGGCAAGTACCAGTCAAAATCCCGAATGGAAGATACAAACGGGGTACGCGGAAAACAGAAGG
Source organism: Dermacentor silvarum (assembly GCF_013339745.2). Taxonomy (NCBI): domain Eukaryota; kingdom Metazoa; phylum Arthropoda; class Arachnida; order Ixodida; family Ixodidae; genus Dermacentor; species Dermacentor silvarum. The sequence continues at coordinate 129,342,329 of NC_051160.1, forward strand.
CATCCGAGGAACGCACCGAAACGCTCCCCGCGTCGACGTGGCGTCCGACGTACCGCGCGAACCCGGCGCACTTGCGTGCAACGCAGCAAGTGAAGCGCAAAAGTCGCCAAATGGCTTCACTGCCACAACATGCGATTAAGGTAGTTTTCCGCTCACAGGGAAGCCTATTCTTACCCAACATACAACCGCAGCTGCTGCTCCGCCGCCTCTGCGAAACGGCGAAGATACCGATGGGAGAAGAAGTGCAACTACGCGTGCACCCAATGAACAACACGTGCACAGTAGCCACCACTAACCAGGAAGCAGCCCTTAACCTGGTTAAAATCAGAAGCATTACCTTAAACGCAAAAGCGCATGGGGTGGCAGCGTACATAGTCCCTGCAGCGGACACAGTAAGAGGCGTGATATCGAATGCTTTTTGGGATGAAACGGAAGAAGAGCTTCTGCAAGATCTACAAGCGAGAAATCCGGAAGCAAGCATTCTACTAGCAAGACGCATGGGCAAGTCTAAATCCATCCTTATAACCTTTGCCCAGGGACCCATCCCCCGTAGAATCATCTACTATGGGGGAGTACACCTGTGCACGCCATATAGGGCGCGACCAGAGGCCTGCACGAACTGTCGCGCCCCAGGACACAGATATGATATGTGTCCAGAACCGAAAATACCGAGATGTCCAAGATGCGGCGAAGATCACGGCGAAGACAGAACACGTCAGTGCGTGCCGGGATGCATTCTGTGCGGCGGAGAGCACCTTACAGGAACAGGATGGTGTAAAGCAACGAAGCGACAACAAACAACGAAGCCACCGGTAAACAGGGAAACAACCGGAAGACGCCAGCTACACCCAGAAGATTTTCCAAGATGGAATCCATCAGCCCCTCCGAAGGCCCCTGAGTAGCTCACATGGGCAGAACGAATCTTCCGCAAACCAGACCCCCGGGACGAGGAGATGATCCGTCTTCGAGAGGAGGTAAGAAGCTTGCGACAGGCCATCACCCAACCCCACCCATCACCCGTCACCCAAACCATCACCCAACCCTCACACCCACCCACTGGTCACCCTTTACCCCTAGACACCCAGAGTTCATCTCCCGCAGAAACCTCAACCTCCACCCCACCTACAAAAAAGAAAAGACGTTCCTCCGCCATCAGCCAAAACAACAGAGCTGGAGCAATCAGGCAAAACAGCTGAGATGGAGGCTCAGTTTGAAGCCAAACTTGAGGCAAAATTAACAGCGAAACTAGCACACTTCCCACAGCAGATGCGCGATGAATTTCAGCAATTCCTAGACAAGCGCCTGCAGACACTCGAGGCTCGATTCCCAACTCTCGAAGCTCGGATCGACAGCCTCATTGACGAACGCTTCAAAATTTTAGAGAACGAGCTAGATACCTTCTGTACCCAGCTCAGGACACAGATGGGCCTAATGGTGGCGGAGGCAACCAACCAAATGCAGGCGGTGCCCCTACACCATACCACTCATCCCCCCTCCACTTCCCAAACTTCTGGGCAGCAAAATGGCAGGTGATTCATCTAATTCTAAGACTCCTCCCCTTTTAAAACTCTGGCACTGGAACTCTCGCAGCATACGCCGTAAGCGAGAAGCGCTAATTCAACTCATACTAAATGAGGAACACCCACCAGACCTAATTCTGCTACAGGACCCTAAAACAAGCACATCGCTCCCAGGATATACTGCTTATCACTCACCAAACGATACTACTCCGGTTGTGTCCACCTTTATCAAGCGGTTCATAAGGCATACTCAACTTTCATTCTCCCACATAGTACAAAACGTAGTCCTTGAAGTTATCCCACTCGACATTCAACAGGATTCCTTACTCATCGCCAATATATATAATCCGCCGAGTATGGCAGCAACGCGCTGCGCTCACCTAATAGCGCAAATTACCACAGCGGCAAATAAAACACCAAAAATAGTGGCCGGAGACTTTAATAGCGCGCACATCGATTGGGGACACCAGAGAACTTCTGGCAGAGGGGAGGTTCTCATGACACAAGCTCAACAGTCCCAGCTCACGGTGTACAATGATTTCGACTGCCCCACCAGACAAGGTACAACAGGAATGATGGACACAAGTCCGGATCTCACGATGGGCAGACGCATCCACAACCTTCAATGGAATAGAACAACACATACTTTAGGCAGTGACCATTATATTATCGAAGTTCAAGTCTCAGGTCCCCAAGCGTCTCGAAAAAGAATAGAGCATGAATTAATCAACTGGGATAAGTTTAGAAAACGGCGGGAAACAAACCAACAAACAGGGCTTGTGGATGCGCTAACCTGGACAGCACAAGTCCTCGAGGACCAAGCGGCGTGCACCAAGGAATATAGCCCAGAACAGCAAGTTCCAGTTGTGGACTCAAAATTGGCGCATATGATAGAAGCGCATGAAAGTCTCGTGAAAAGATATGCTAAGCAAAAACGCAACAAGAAGCTCCAAAGCAGGATATCTGAGCTGGCCCAGCAAATTCAGAATTACAGCCAACAACTTTGTAGACAGAATTGGCAGCAGATATGTGAGGGTCTCAGAGGCAATCTCAGTACCGCTCGAGCGTGGCATCTTTTAAAACATCTAATTGATCCCATGAAAAGTAAACAACACACTAGAAATCTTGTCGCTCGACTAACACACAACCATAAATACGACGCGCAGGCACTACTACAGAAACTTAAGAGCCTACACACCTCGCCGGGCACTTCCACCCCACTGCCGGATTTCGCCGGCCCACCAAATAATGAACTAGACAGGGACATACCTATACAAGAAGTCCGAGCAGCACTTCATAGACTCAGCAACACCACGCCAGGCGAAGATCGCATAACAAACGCCGCTATTAGAAACCTAGACGACAATTCCCTGCAAGAACTTACTGGTATCTTCAACAAGCATTGGCAGAGCGGCACACTGCCAGAGGAGTGGACACATGGAAGGGTCATACTAATACCCAAACCTAACAAACCAGTTACCCCAGAAAATATGCGCCCCATCTCCCTTACCTACAGCCTAGGCAAACTCTTTGAGCAAGTCATCCTAGCTAGATTGCACGGTCACATGGAAGACACTAGTCAATACCCACACTCAATGATTGGTTTCCGATCGGGCTTATCCACGCAAGATGCCATGCTGCAACTCACAACAGCTATTCTGGACCCCCTCATACCTGCGCACACTAAAGCGGTACTGGCGATTGACCTCAAGAAGGCTTTCGACAACGTCACGCACGAGGCCATCCTAAAAGCCATGATAGACCTAGGAGTTGGCCAACGAACATACAACTACATAAAGTCTTTCCTGCAAAACCGAACGGCCAGCATGTGCGTAGACAACCTTCGTACACACCGCTACACACTAGCGAACGTAGGCACACCGCAAGGCTCAGTGCTGTCCCCATCCCTTTTTAACGCAGTACTTATTCCGCTCGCGCGGAAGTTACAGCAAATTCCCCATCTTGACCATACCCTGTACGCAGATGATATCACCCTGTGGACTACATATGGATCGGACGCGCAAATCGAAGAAACACTGCAAACAGCCGCAATGGTAATACAGGAAGAGGTCACCAAGGTAGGCCTCACCTGCTCACCGGAAAAATCTGAACTTTTGTTGATCCCGCCAACGGGTAGAACGTATCATACTCCTATTAGAATCTACCTACAGGATAGGGTGGTCCCACAGGTCCACACCATTCGAATCCTTGGCCTCTACCTGCAACAAGATGGGAGATATACCGAAACCATCAAACGCCTAAAGAGCACGCTAGCAGCTACCACGCAGCTAATACGCAGAGTTACAAATAAAGCTCACGGCCGGCGGGAAGAAGATACTCTGCGAGTAGTACAAGCGTATACCATGAGTAGAGTACTGTACTCTACCCCCTACCTCAACCTCAATATAACCGAAACCCAAACAACAAATTCTATAATCAGACAAGCTACCAAGGCTGCGCTCCGCCTGCCCAAAAGCACCAGTAATGAACGACTGGCGGAGTTAGGCATGCATTACACCATACAAGAACTAACCAAAGCACACCTACAGGCACAATATCTCCGACTAGCCAGTACCTCTACCGGGAGGCATATACTTTCAAAACTCGTCGCATCCCTGCTAATCATGACTCCCTAAAAGCCCTTCCTACAGAAATTCGTCAAACGCTACGCATTCGACCGCTCCCTCGTAACATGCACCCCGACCAAAACCGCGAGCGGCGGAAAGCCAGACCAGTAGCCCTTCATAAGGTACGGCGATGAACAGAACGCAATATAGGTAGATGCTGCATGCGATCAGCACGGAGCCACAGCGGTTGCTTACACACTGAACACACCTCCATTAATAAAGGAACTACCCCAGGGAACGGACCCAGAGGAAGCGGAAGAGATCGCTATAGCGCTAGCGTTCGGCAGCTTCAGTGCTACCTACATCCTGAGTGACTCTAAAACTGCACTGCTAAATTGTGCTAGGGGCGGAGTTCACCCTGCCACCTTCCACATACTGACCCAGAACCCCCCCTTCTCCCGCAGCGCTGAGCTCATCTGGGTGCCCACGCATTCGGGAAACCCCGGCAATGAGGCCGCCGATTCTTTAGCCCGAGGGTCGAGAAACCGGGCACAGGCGGACCTCATGGGGGGTTTCTCGAGGGAACGTGCGTGTACCTTCGCTGAGCTCATCGCGAATGCTCGCGCCGAGAGGCAAATATACCCACCGCCCCACTCTTCCCTCACTACCAGGGAGCAACACCTGTGGCGCCGTCTGCAAACGCGCACCCTACCTACCCCATCCCTCCTCTCCCACTACAGACCCATCCCACCTTCCTGCCCTCTGTGCAATGCGCCGAAAGCAAACCTCACCCACATACTCCTGGCCTGTCCGGCTTCCCCTCCCCCTGGCGGCCCGACACCACTCCAAACCTGAGAGGACCGGGAGACCTCACTGCGCTCCACGGACCCGGCAAGGCAGAAGATCGCCGCCATCCAGGCTGCTAGCGTCATGGACATGTTAAACATGAACGTTTGAGTGTGGTGGGGTCGCGCGGGGACCCAGGAGACCTGGGAGGTCCCAAATGCCCTGTCAGAATAAAGTTTTTTCCTCCTCCTCCTCTCATAGTGGGGTAATGAAGTTATCCAGCGCGCCCGACGCTCCGCTTCGTGATGCCTTGAAAGAAAACGGTAGAATCTGATGTTGGGATTCAGGCCTTCTTGCTCGTGGCAGCTCACGACGCAGCAGTAACGACGGTGACGATTCGCGGCTGAGCTAGGTCTCTCCGGATCGCCGTCGCAGATTCATTCTGCTTCCACCATTACTCCCCACGGCACACGGAAAGTCCGTTTTCGTTAAACTAGGCTGCGGCCAGCTCGCAGCGTGGTGGGCGTGGTCTCTGAGAAGTGGCGAGCCTTTTCGCACTCGCAACAGGGCCGAAAAAAGTGCGAATCGACGTAAAACTCGGGCTAGAAACGTGCTTCGCCACAGCCAGGGCTCAATACTACCCAAGCTGGTACTACCCAGATATAACTTCTCTCGCCGCCACCAAGCCCCGCTACTATACCTCAAACTCCAGCGCAAGATGCCCAACGCACTTGTACTTTACACGGAACATCATGGCGACGCTGACACCGTGAGCTCCATCGGGCTCGATCGTGTGCTGTGAGAGACCGGTATTACCCGACCAGATGAATTTCCGCCGAACCCTTAACTAGATGTACGTATATATTTGGGCGAGGAAAACCGAAAATGACCATAAAATGAACGTTGAATTGAAGACACTTGCCATAAGTGAACCCAAAGTAGCCATTTTGTTATCTGACTCGCAATATATTGCAATACCACCGACTTGGACTCACTGTTACAGCATTCCAAAATCACGACTTTGCATTTGCAGCGGCCAGCACCCGACGAAGCGGCTTGATCTTCTGCGTAGTCGGCGATTCGCTCACTACCCCGGAGTTGTTTAATCGACAGCTTTGTGACTACATTGTCTATGCTGACATTGTGGCCACATCCCCCTACGTGAGCGGATTCGCACCCCTCCACGGACCCTCTTCCTGGGAAGTCTTCAAACAAGTGAGCATATTTTTTACTTTCGTTACTGACGTACGATTTCAATGAGGGTATGCCAGCGCGCAGCGCACTCTACACGGACACGACTATACGCGAGACATTATGGTGCGTTTATATTTCGTTGAACATATTTGTTCAATTCAGTCTGCAAAACATAAAGCGACATTTTAAAGTAAACTTCTTAGACGATCTCCTTTAAGACTGATGTTAGAAAGAAAAGCACAGAAAGAGTGAATATAATATAGGTCATTATTTACGCCTTTCTCATTTATGTAGCAGTAAACGACCTCGACCTAAACTCCTGCAAGTACACTGAATTGACGAGCTTCTGCGCTGAAGGTATGCTATAGGAAAGTCGATAAACACGTTGTCTAGCGGCTTGTCTTCCTAGTGAAGTACCTGCTTAAAGTGAGCCCCGTGAAGTTATGCTTATCTGTACTTTACACCTATCGGTTTGCTCTGTAGTGCGCTCTCAGCCGCTTAATCGCTGCATGACCACACGTCATCCTCATCATCAGCAGCAGCAGCCTATATTTATGTCCACTGCAGGAAGAAGGCCTCTCCTGCGATCTCCAATTACCCCTGTCTTGCGCTAGCTGATACCAACTTGCCCCTGCAAATTTCCTAACTTCATCACCCCACCTAGTTTTCTACCGTCCTCGACTGCGCGTCCTTTCTCTTGACACCCATTCCGCAACTCTGATGCTCCACCGGTTATCCATCCTACGCTGTACATGGCCTGCCCAGCTCCATATCTTTTTTTCTCTTAATGTCCATTAGAATACCGGCTATCCCAGTTTGTTTTCTGATCCATGCCGCTCTCTTTCTGTCCCTTAATGTTAGGCCTAATATTTTTCGTTCCATCACCCTTTGGGCGGTCCTTAACTTGTTCTTGAGCTTCTTTGTTAACTTCCAAGTTTCTGTCCGATTTGTTAGCATCGGTAGAATGCAATGATTGTACACTTTTCTTTTCAACGAAATTGGCAAGCTCCCAGTCTGGATTTGTTAATGCCTGCCGTATGCGCTCCAACCCAATTTCATTCTTCTCTAAATTTTCTGCTCATGATCAGGGTCCCCTGTAAGTAATTGACCTAGATAACCGTACTCCTTTGTAGACTCAAGAGGCTGACTGGCCATCGTGAATTCTTGTTCTCTTGCCAGGCTATTGAACATTATCTTTGTCTTCGGTATAATAATCTTCAACCCCACTCCTACACTTTCTTGGTTAAGGTCCTCGATTATTTCTTGTAATTCGTCCCCATTGTTGCTGAATAGGAAAATTTCATATGCAAACCGAAGGTTACTGAGAAATTCGCCGTTGATCCTCAGTCCTAAGCCTTCCCGGTCTAAGAGCTTGAATAATTCTTCTAAGCATGCAATGAATAGCATTGGAGAGATTGTGTCACTTTTTACTTTTCTTGTGGAGAACCAAGGTATCTGTTGAATCCTTGGAGATATTTGCCAAGATACTCACGTGTGCCTCCTGTGCTCCTGGTTGCCTTACCTCCCACTTCATTCGCTACTTCTGAGATGAGCCTAGTTTTGATTTCATTCATTACCTCATGTTTTCTTCATCTTCCTGTTCCAAAGCTGCATTTTTGTTTGCGAGCACCACCCTGAACGGGTCTGCTTTTACTCTTACGGCGTCAAGGTTGGCCTGTTTCTTCTTGACTGATTTTACTCTCTCTCTGTTCAAAAGGAGTGAAATTCTAGGCCTCACTAACCTATGGTCACTGTACTTTACCCTACCTAACACTTCTACATCCTGCACTAAGCTGGGATCGGCAGAGAGTATGAAATCTATTTCATTCCTTGTTTCTCCATTAGGGCTTTTCCAGGTCCACTTCCTGTTGCTGTGTTTCCTGAAGAATGTATTCATTATTCGGAGCCCATTCCTTTCCGCGAATTCCACCAACATCTCTCCTCTTGCATTCCTAGAATCGATGCCGTAGTTGCCAATTGCTTGCTCACCAACCTGCTTTTTGCCCACTTTTGCATTGAAGTCGCCCATGGCTACAGTATACTGAGTTTGCACCTTTCTCATTGCTAATTCGAGATCTTCATAAAACTGTTCGATTTCTTCATCATCGTGACTGGAAGTTGGGGCGTAGGCTTGTACTACCTTAATTTTGTACCTCCTTATCAGCTTTATTACGACGACTTCTACCATCTCATAACGCTGTAGAATTCATCAATGTTGCCCGCTATGTCCTTATGCACTAGAAATCCTACTTCGAATTCTCTCCTATCTGGAAGACCTCTGCAGCAGAGGACGTGGCCGTTAGTCAGCACTGTAGAAGCGTGACCGGTTGTTAAAACCTCACAAAGGCCAGTAATGTCCCAGGCAATGTATGATAATTCCTTAAATAGCCGTGATAAGCTAGCCTCACTCGAGGGGTTGCGCGTGTTGGACGTTGCCGCGTTCAGCATCCAGTGGCGGCCTTTCCGGACCCGGAGATTCATAGCACCCTCTGCCACAACGCAGGTCTGACCGCGGCATTGGTCACGTGCTCCACAGCCGCTGGGGACTGAGGGCCATAGGTTAATTGTAGGAGTCATTGTAGGACTACATGTATTGCGGATCAAAATCAGTGCATGGCCACATCTATTACTGCTGCTATACTAGCGCGAAATGTGAGGATGTTCCTTTCCTGCCTGAACAGGCCCCACTTCTGTTCGATACGTTCTTTGCCACTTTGATAACGCTAAACGGCAGAGTCCATGCCGCGCATTCTTGCACTTGTTGGTTTAACTGAGTATGGGCATGCGTACCGCTTGCAAACCGCTTTTGGTAAATGATTTTAGCTAGAAAAAGGTGACGGACAACTACTGACCGACGTCAGCACTAATGTTCGCGCTAGCTGTCGTGAAGAAAGTATGCCACAGGTCTTTTTTTGTGACTGTTGGGTCTTCCTCGATGCGGCCGGGGTAGCCGGGCAGAGAGTTGTGTTCCTGACGTGGAACCCCGAAAAACGAGCGGTGCGACCGACGAGAGCCTTTGCGTGGGAATGACTGTGACGGTGCCTCGGGCATGTGCTATCGCCTGGGCGACGCAGTCGTACTTGACAGTCACTTTGTGTGTGTGCCGTTCAAGGATTTTTTTCTGCACGCGACCGACCACGAGGACACCCCGAAACGAGGTGGTGACGAGTGTCTGTACATGGCGCTATCTTTTACGCTCGGTTCTGCTGTCGTCAGCCATGGTTAATTTTGTCCCATACGTGGTGTTTTCGAGACTATGTCTGGTCGCTTAAACTCTGGCCCCTATTGGATCGCGTCGGCTTGCCTGATTAATCTGACTAGGCGACTGGTGGAGTGGTGTGTGTTTCTCTCCATTTTTTACGCGCTATGCGCAAACGCTTTACGCGTATAAAGAAATAGCGCATACTCCGTACGGTATAAGGTTCCTATGATTTACGTACGCAATGTTATCGCATGATACTAGGTGACCTTAACGTATATAATATTTACGTACGCTAAGAAATCGCCTCGTTAAAGGTGGCGACAGCCGTGGCTCCCGCTTCAGAGCGATTTCTCCTAATGGCTGCGATCTCGCTATTGTTGTTTGTTATTAATTGGTGCGAAAGGCTTTTGCTTCCTCTAAACTCACCTAAAACGCTAGTTGTGAGTGCCTAGTGCGTCCGCATTGTAAGATCATTGGGAGATTCTGGCCTCCTTAAGCTTGATGAGACACGTCCGCATAAATATCGCTGGCTGGTTGCTAGTAATTGCCTTAGCTTGGATATGTCTGGCACGAGGCACCAGACGGCGCCCTGTCTTTTAGGGGCTTCTTTACGTTTCCGTTCCCGTACGTTAAACCAAAAGTCATGAACGGACACGATACGTAGTGTTCTCCAAAGGGCTTACGTTCAACCTTGGTTAAGCACCCTACGCAATACCAGAATGTCTGTTTTCATTTATTGTATATTTCAAGGATGTTACTGTCGATAATTTCCGGCCACTTGCCAGCCACGTTATATACACCTACCATGTTTAACAAGCATATCAGAGCTTCTAAAGCGTGGTTCCTGCGCCTTTTGGCCACACCTGGCCCTCGGACCATCAAAAACCGCGTCTGAATCAATCTGGGGGTTACCCATTCTCACACGCAGGGCGCTGTCGCTAGTACCGTCTCGGCCGCTGGCGTTAGCTTCTCGGTCAACGGTCTGGGGCAGCCGGAGAGCACATTGAGCGCCGTCCCAACCATGGACATCCATCTTGCGGAACTTGTGCGGAGGGCCAACCTGTCAGCCATGGGCGTGCTAAACTTTCCGCGTTATACAGGAATCAACGCCAACAGCCTGGTACCGGCGTACAAGGCAATTGTTTTGAATGTCAATTGTCCTTATGATGTGTAACTATAAATGAACCACTAAGATTTGAAAGCCATCCATCCACTAAAGTTTAAGGTCATTTGCGTAAAATCTATCAACCTTACGCTTATAATATTAGTCAGATCAAGCGGATGCTGCAAATAAATAAATGTAACACTAATATTACAAAACATTAGATGCAGTCAAAAATGTCAAACGTAGGTGGACCTATGGAAATGACACAGAATCGACAGCCACAGGGATGTTCCGGTATCTGTCAAATGAGAAGCATTCGAAACATGCAGCAAAGATAACCATCGTTTTACTCACGCCGTAAGATAACTCAATAATGACGCAAAAATAGGCCATCGATAGATATTGTGATCGAGACTTGTCAAGTGCTTTGAGAAAATACTACATAACATGTCAGTATAATTTGCCATGTTAAACGCAGCAGCAACATAGCCGCAGCTTACTGGCACATTCATCATGTTGAACGTGATGGCTGAGCTCCGGAAACAACTATGAAACGCTCCACATACCGTCCCGAGACTCATTCTGCCTCTCTCTCTGCACTGGGAACTTTGCAAAGCCTAAGCTTCCGCCGAAGGAACATGCGTCTGTTGAGAATAACTTCTGTTCTTGGTTTAACGGATGATAGCATTTTTATCGTGGCGTTTATGCCCGTGATTTCTTCTCATTCGAATGAGAAGAAACCTCTGAGAAGAATCACTCGTAAATGTCGGACGCCACATTTACGAGTGCTTAAATGAATGAATATAACCTTTAAGCAACTTTTAATTAAATAATACTATATGTCTACTCTGAGTGCAATATTTTTTTTTTGCATGTGCCTGCGTCATGCGCCATTAAAAACTAGCTTCCTGCTGTTAATTGGGCCTCGTGCCTTTATAAAAAGAGATCTGTATTACAAGACCTGAGACTTTTTTACCAACACAGGCTATGGCGGACGCAGTAAGAGCAGAGCGTCAAGTCGAGCCCATGACATTCATAGGTGCTTGGCTGTACGAGCCGGTGGCGTCACAGGATTTTGCGGCTGAGGTGGAGTCCATACCGTGAGTATAGCGACATATAAAAACGGGTTGGTTAGCTTCTTGTGCAGTGATGCTTCCATCACTATAACGGCGTGCTAAATCCATGAATTTAACGTAGCTTTCAGTAAGCCTGGCATAGAACGGCGCGAAGCGTGAACTTGTACAAAGTACCTTAGACCTATGTATGGCTATGCGAGGAGCACTTTCAGGGGTTTGCAGTGGTCTGAGTCGGACAAGCAATTAGCTAATGTCGTATTAGATGTGGTCACGTAAAGCTCACTTCAAAAATGCAAAAAAAATTGTCTTGGCAATCGCAAGACTCAAATACTAGATCTCCGGATCGTATCGTAACCTGCATACATCAGTCCTCTGCAATCACGTAACTAGCCATACAGCCAGACTTCCACGACAATTATTACGGCACCTCTGCTAAGTAAACGGCACTTCGCCGCAGTGATATTAACTGTGCTCAATTTGGCGTGCTCAAGGTACGTCTGCGTTATGGGGGATTGCCACAGCAAGTGATTCCACGCAACTTGCTGGGGTTAATATAAATGGGCGCTAGATGGAGGTACACGAAAATTTTCGTAATAGACCCCCATTTGGATAATGCGGACGGAACCGGCAGTTTAGTTCATGGCCGCATACTCAAATAAACTGTAGCCAATGAGGCACCGAAGAGGAATTAACTGACAATGCTGAGCGTCAAGCATAATACTTTGTAAAACACAATATTTTTTTTGCTCACTGCAAGCGAATTGATGCAAGAAATGTGCAGTTTCGAACGCAATAATAAAATGTCAGAACAACATTCACGAAGGTAAAGCGCGTCACGACGTCCTCCCGATAAGGGGAGAAACCTGCTGTAAAGGAGATGAAGAGGCCTGTGAGGAGGAAACTGTCATTGTGAGCGGAAGCCTGAACCATACACCGCGTGTTTCCACTTACAGCTGTAGCTTCACATTCATTTCTGCAGCTGCCGCAGAGATGCGTCCAAATTTAAGCGTGGCGAGATCTGCTTCGGTGAAGGTCATGGTGTCAGTTGAACCACATATTACAACTAGAGCAAAAGGCAAAAGAATATAGACCAATGGCAAGGCACTCTACACAACGCCTACAACCGAAGCCAGAGTTGCCTCGTAGCTTGGCTCTGATACTGTAATTAACACAGTGGCACCAGGATACTTACTCCCCTTGTGACACGGAGTCTTTTTGCGCCTTGCCTTATCCCAATTTATAAACAAGGCAAGGACCCCGCATTAGCCAGCAGCTATAGGCCAATAGCACTAACAAGCTGTATGTGCAAGTTATATGAAAAAATGTGGAACCGGCGTCTAATCTATTATCTGGAAAGCCACCGTCTACTTGACCCCTTCCAATGTGGTTTCAGGGAAGGTAGGTCAACAATAGACCACCTCGTTCGCATTGAGGGAAACATTAGAGACGCTTATATACACAAACAATTCTTTTTATCTGTATTTCTTGACTTGGAGAAAGCCTATGACACAACATGGCGATTCGGAATCCTTCGAGACCTATCTGCAATGGGTGTACGCGGCAACATGTTAAACATGATAGAAAGTTACTTGTCTAACCGCACATTCCGCGTTAGAGTGGGCAATGCCCTGTCCAGAAGTTTCACTCAAGAGACTGGTATGCCACAAGGGGGCGTGCTTAGTTGCACCCTCTTCATTGTGAAAATGAATTCCCTTCACAAAGCCATACCATCCTCTATGTTTTACTCAGTATATGTCGATGATGTGCAGATAGGATTTAAGTCTTGTAACCTTGCAATATGCGAGCGTCAGGTTCAGCTCGGACTGAACAAAGTTTCAAAATGGGCAAATGAAAATGGTTTTAAGCTAAACCCCCTCAAAAGCTCCTGTGTACTTTTCTCTAGAAAGAGAGGCTTAATACAAGATCCTGATATTATGCTCCATGGACAACGCATACCAATCAACACTGAACATAAATTCTTAGGCGTTATACTCGACTCAAAACTGACATTCATTGCTCACCTCAAGTACATCAAAACTAAGTGCCTGAAAACAATGAACATCCTGAAAATACTGTCACACACAACATGGGGTAGCGACAGGAAATGCCTCATGAACCTCTACAGGAGCCTTGTACGATCGCGTTTAGACTACGGCGCTGTAGTATATGACTCTGCTGCCCCCAGTGCACTCAAGATGCTGGACCCTGTGCATCGTCTTGGTATCCGCCTTGCCACCGGTGCCTTCAGGACAAGCCCTGTTCAAAGCCTCTATGTCGAATCGAACGAATGGTCCCTCGATCTACAACGGTCATATTCTACTTTTAATTACTTTCTGAAAGTACATACTGATAAAGACCATCCTTGTTATTCCATCATCAACGATATCACCTCTGCAACACTTTTTCATAACAAGCCTGCAGCGAGAGAGCCATTCTCGCTCCGTGTGAGAAGGATGAGCGAAGATATGGACGTTCCGCTTCTTGAAAATCGCCTAATGGCCCCTGCTAATCCGTTACCACCGTGGTTGTGGCACATCATTGACTGCGACACGTCATTTGTGGAGGTAACGAAGCACGCTCCAGAGGCCCACATTCATATGCATTTTCTAGAGTTACAATTTAAGTACTCGTGCCCAGAATATTACACAGATGCATCTAAATCGCATGCCGGCGTGTCTTATACAGCCGTCGGCCCATCCTATTCGGAGTCAGATGTTCTTCACCATCATACAAGCATCTTTACAGCAGAGGCGTATGTACTATGGTGCGCTGCGAAACACATCAAGCAGTTAAAACTACATAAGGCGGTCATATACACATACTCCTTAAGCGTTGTTAAAACATTGATGTCATGCTGCAAACATAAAAATCCAGTAATTGCAGATCTTTTCTCTCTCCTATGTACTATTTATGCATATGGCCAACATGTAACGGTATGCTGGGTGCCTGGACACAGAGGTATTGAAGGTAATGTGCTAGCAGACCGAATGGCAACTTCCTTAGATACAAAATCTTGCAACACGTCCATAGCTGTTCCAGTTATAGACCTGAAGCCATATTTGCGGAACAAACTCAGAACCTACTGGCAAAGTGAGTGGGACGCTGAAATGCTTAATAAGCTTCACGTGGTTAAGCCACATTTAGGGTACTGGCCATCCCTGACCAACTCAAGACGAAGTGATGTCCTATTCTGTCGTCTCAGAATAGGGCACACTTATGGTACACAACAGGAGGTTAACAAAGAAGCTCGCGAACAAGTTAAGGACCGCACAAAGAGCAATGGAACGAAAAATCTTAGGAGTAACGTTAAGAGACAGGAAGAGAGCGGTGTGGATCAGAGAACAAACGGGGGTAGACGATATTCTAGTTGACATTAAGCGGAAGAAATGGAGCTGGACAGGCCATGTAATGCGTAGGATGGATAACCGGTGGACCATTAGGGTTACAGAATGGATACCAAGAGAAGGGAAGCGCAGTCGAGGACGGCAGAAAGTCAGGTGGGATGATGAGGTTAGGAAATTCGCAGGCGCAAGTTGGAATACGCTAGCGCAAGACAGGGGTAATTGGAGATTGCAGGGAGAGGCCTTCGTCCTGCAGTGGACATAAATACAGGCTGATGATGATGATGATGATGATGATGATGATGATGATGATGATGATGATGATGGTACACATAGTTTTTTGCTGACTGGCGGTGAACCTCCAATGTGTAGTAGATGTGGGGACACCCTCAGTGTTCAGCATGTCCTCCTGGAATGTCGTGAAACACAAACCAAGAGGAAAAGACACTTCCCTTTGGCATATAGGCAGTGTATACCGCTTCACCTGGCACTGTTTCTAGGCAGAGAACCGCTATTCGAAATGAAATCCGTTTTAGCCTTCTTGAATGATGTCCATACCCTCAACGTATTCTGTCCAAGAAATTCGTAGCACGGCCTCCTGCGAGAGGCCGCTGTTGCGATGTGAACCCTTGTTTATAGCACATGCCTCTGGGCCCTTGTACTCAAGGGACCCGGTGAGGCTGTAGTGCTATTCCACTTTTTAAATACATGTTATGCTCTCACAGCCTTGTTACACATCTCATACTCATAGCATACCCCACTTCAGTCAATATCATATTTTTAATTCCTATATATTTTAAGCAATTTCTAGCTCTGAGTTTTAGGCCTCTATACAGCCACGTCACATGAATCATTAGTCCATTGAGCACTCATCATTACTGCCTTGGCGCTCTTTGGCCACACTTGGCCCTTGCGCCATCAAACGCCACATATCATCATCATCTTTTTGCGCCGGTTTGTTGTACTGAGTACTTCACAATTTCCTCATCATTAGCGAAACTTGTCGGTTTATCGAAGTGGTGCTGATGCAAAGCTGTGTAGCGCACCACCTTTATTACCTGGTACGTACCCTTACTGTTTGTGCTCACATTTCACCATTAAGGTGCTAGTATATTTCTCTATAAAGGTACCAGCTTGTCACTCTATACAGTGACAAGCTTGTTGCGCCCACAAATTTGGCGGAATGTGAACTGTGTATCGATGACGTGTTTATTCATACGTTTACCTATGAGATAGATAAACATGTACTTGTTTTTCTTTTCTGTATACGATGCCACTATGACTAGCGGACAGCGTGGTAACAGTGCTATATAAAGAATTCTACGAAGCCTTTTATGGCACATATCTCAAATAATACCTTGCTGATAATGCGTTATTTGCTGGAAAACTTACATCTTAAGATTCCATCTCCACGCTTTCAGAGCACCTTTTTCTTGGATTTTCTTCGTGCTTACACAGACATCTCAAGGTAATCATCCTGCAGACCCACATATCCAAGCTCTACTACGCGGGGGACATTTGCGCTGCTCGACCGATATGCAAGAAGGATCAAACATTTATACTCCCAAGCTTCGTGAGTAGACGATCCCAACCAGTTCTTTGTTTCTATCTCTCCCTAGTTGATCGATGGCGTTCGGTTCTGTTAGGAACCAAAATTTCGTTGAATTATGGATAGCTAAAGCTAATCTGGAATATTTAGAGGAACGGCTCATGCTATTTCTCTCTCTCTATCTCATGTTATGATCAGTAGCGCCCACATTTTACTCATGCAACGCGTCCTAGTGCTACAACTGGAAGGGTAACCACATGGCATATTCTCGCAAGTATCGTCCAAAACTATAGGTTTAGCTAATGCATCTAGTAAAGGGGTCTATGCGGGCTTTGCGATTGCTGTCTTCTAGAGTCTCCAAGGAAGTGTATTCCGCCCGGCACATTGATTTAGTCACTCTCCAGTCACGTCCTTTCTCAGCGGTGCCACTGAGGCGGCAGCGCTGGAAGCAGCAAGGATCATTGCACTCATGCGTATACTGTCCATGGTTATAGCATCTGCGCTCGAGTGGACTGAACTGCGGAGATTCCGTACTGAGATTATCGCATCGGGCGCCAAATAATATATAGAAGATAGAAACTCAATCGACACTCAAAGCAGAACGCAGGCGAAAATATCCCACGAACTTTCTGTTATTAATAACTCAAAAAGAGACTTGTATACTGAACGCAAATTTATAATTGTACAATAATTTGTTCATTGATGACTGAATTTATATATAACCGTGTTTGGAGCGTTTGCCTTACACATTCATATGCATATTATGGGACTACTTCCTAACCATCTCTTTGACATTACGTCCTTTCTACCCTTCTCGATTTCCTACTATACACAATTTTGAAAAGAAAAGCATAACCGGGTAAATTATTTGTCACCATGCGACACTCTGGGGCCGTACTATGCAACGATCAACTTCCGACAGCCCCTCCATTATCGATGAAATTTGGCGCCGCTCGCGCGGCGCCTCCGATTGCCGCTGTTGTGAGCGGTGGCAAAAAAAGCACAATGTAAAAATAAAATGTCGCCCTCCACCTCACCCCGCCCCCCCCCCCCTCATTATTGTTACAAAATGCAGACCCCGGTTTTCGAAACTTTGGTATCCTTGCATGATACCCGTAGTCCGTTACTATTGCAGATCTCTTCGATTGGGCTCAAGTTTACGAACGAGTTCTCGGTAGTGCCGTGCACAGTGCCAGACGATTACACGTCGCGCAAGTTCTGCGCGGCACCTGCTCTCCACGTGGATCTTGCAAATAGAGGCGATAAGTGCAGCAACGAACCATATCTATATACTGCCGCAGGTGGCTAAGGTATTCCGAGAAATTCGCACGTTGATAAGGGTAACGTTAGCGCAATAATCGCTATCGTTGCAGTACTATGCTGTGGGAACGTTATCGCAATAATTGCTATCGTGGCAGTACTACGCTGGGGGAACACAAACACAAAAGAAGCGCGGGTCTGCGATAGGTAGTCACACGGGCCCTCCGATGAAAGCGGGCCTGGAACGCTATCGCAATATTCGCTGTCATGGCGCATGGGAAACGTTGTGGGAGTGTTATCGCAATGATTATTATCGCAGTAAACGCTATCCTGGCTGTACTGTATACATGTGTACGTTGTGGAAACGAAATGACACCTGTGAGTACTAATTTTTTTATCATTAAACACAGTCCGAGAGGAAACCGTATGATCGAGGGAAAGTAAGTGCGTTACCATTATTTACTATATAACGTGCCTTGACAACCATTCAAGCCTCGAGCTCGAATTTCACACCCTTATGGCGATATATTGTAAGTGCCGGGGCCATCAGCGGTCGACATTTGCGTCCGCGTATATTAAATCTAGCGATACGCCATGTCGTCTGCAACCTAGAACTTGCACGACGCCTGCAATTCTAAAGTAGCGAGTGCGGGAGAACCGTTAATTTGGGCTAGACTGGCATAGCACCAAGTCAAATCGAAGTGCGCAGGTGGCCTGCGCTATGCTTTCAAATTGACGGCTAAAGTGCTGCACTCACTTAAATAGCGCACAAAGTGCAGCCAAATGTAACAGACCTTATATTTGTACACCACATCGAATGCCTTTTGGCTTATGTTGCCACAACGCTATGAAACCACCAACTTGATGATTGTGATCATTTAGTAGTCTGTTCAGTCAACCTTGATTAAGTGCACCGAGGTCACCGAAGACGAGTGGCGATAATAGACTGGCATCAAGCTTTGAGCATATCAACTTTGTCATCATAATTCTGTTGACTATTCACTCGTCGTCGGTAACATGGCTACCGATCGCGTAAGACGAGAACCAGTATTGGACAGGCGTAAAGCATTGGGAATATCACACGTGAGCCTATCTCCTGCCCGAGTCGAAGCTCGCGCTTAAAAGCCAACCGCAATAAAATATTGGACCGTGTATAAAGCCTAGTTTCGGATAACGTGGATGTAGAGGAGCATCCGTGTGAATTGTCCGGTTGGAAATACGAGCGGGAGCGTCACAAAGAGCTCCCACAAATAGCCCTTTTTGATAGCGAAACTGAAGGTGCCGCCACTTCTTCGCTCCCACGTACGCATTTACACAGGAATTGCCGAGCTGATGCTTCCTCTTAAGCGCCATCGCGCTTATACGTTGTGATCATTTTTTAAGTTTCGCTGAATTTTTCATAATTGCCTGTGGCAAAGATCAGAATTCTTGTTTCTGAGCTGTATCACTCGAATGGGCAGGCATTACTAGCTACCAATTACTGATTAACCACTTAATAACTCCTAAATTAATTATTTTATTGCGCACACATAGAAATTTAGGAATTGTAGCCGGGGAGCTTAAGATGTATACACTTGAAATTAATTTCTAGGAGGACACCGGTTCCGAGAAAATATTTCCCAATGTGTAGTACAAAATACCGGGGCGTTCCAGATACTTTTGCGCTTCAATCCATAAAGGAGCCTTTTGTTAAAAGAGTAAGGAGAACAGCAGTGCATTTTTACGGCGACTTCGATGGCGCGTATCTCAAAACAGGTGCAAACTAAGGCTAAGGAATGGTAAGGCTACAATTCGTAAATTGCAACATGTGCCATAAAGTAATTGGCATGTTAATGTGTGTGTGTGTTTTTTTTTTTTGTTCATTAGGTGAACACGTGTTTCGATTTCTTGTTCAAGTAATGTCCACCTCTCCTAATAATCCAGCTCAATGACTATGTTATGTTATACGCAACAGGCAACTTATGAGAATTCTCTAAAACTTAAAAAAAAGTTATCCTCCCGTACAGCAAACTGGACTTGTCAAGAAACATACTTCGCGTCCCCTTTTCTCTTTCCTCGTTGTTTATATTTCATGCAACGACTGCAGGAGGTCGGCCAAATAGCCTCGTCGTATCTTCAATTGCGGGGCGGCAACTTTACCGTCATGCTGTCCTCCACTCTTGGCGTCATGGTGTACGCCGGGAAGCTGGGGTCCGACAGACCGTCGGCCGTGGACCAGGAGTGCGAGTACTCCTACATGGTGGACAGTGACTTCACCTGCACGAGCAACATCTCCACCGCGCTGGAGTCGTACAACCAGGCCGAGCAGTACGCCTATGCAACGTACAACGACGTAAAACGGCACTTTTTTGTCACCTACGAGACAGTGCAGTCCTTACAAGACAAGGTGATACGCTCGCAATCGCCTATTTGTAAACCCCTAATCTTGTTCAACACAAGTTCCGCTAAGTGGAACAACTTAGCGAAGATATGGTGTTTTTTAGCTGCACTAAATTTAAAAAAAAAAACAATGGATGTGGCAGACCGCGCGATTCTAACCCGTGAGCTAAATTGCTCGATAAGACGCCCATTACTTATACGAAAAATCAAGATTCTTATTTGAATAATTCGCATATTAACGCTAATTGCCTTTTCAGTTATTTATATTGCTGCAAATCTTTCAATCTACGAATTGTAGCTAACGACATTGCAAGCCATATTCCGTTAGCACGAATTCTAACGATGGCACCGGTTGCCATATACGCGGCGCCAATCTTCGGGTATAAGAAGGTAGTTTTGCTCCGCTTACTTTTTTTAACAACGTTTTATGATGCATCAAAGCACAAAAAGTAAGCGAGACGCCAATGCGTTTAGTCGGGCGATTTGAAGATTAATATCTCAAAACTAGTGTAATCATGAGGTTTCGTTCCAAGTGGGTTGACCTTGCGAACTCATTGACTATAATTCGCAAATTGAAATATGAGCCTTAAAGTAATTATTCCAAAAGTTAAGCAGTGTAATTACGTTACACATTTAATTACGCATTTTGACTAATCATAGAAGCAATGGTCGCCTTATCGAGTAATTTAGCTCAAGGGCTAGAAATATGCTATCTGCCACAGGCATTACTTAAAAATTTAGTGCAGCTAAAAGAAGCACCTAGTATGATTTACTTAGTTGTTGGAATCTATGTAGAGCGATATTAAGGTGTTCCATTTACTTAGGAAACTTACGTGAGACATCACGAATAGTGATGTACAGTGGTAACAAGTCCGTCAGAAGTAAGAGCCGTCCCTCAAGGACATTGGTTCGTCACATGTTTCACTTAATAACCGAAACAATTTTCCAAGTATATTCTATTTAGCGGAACTGTCAGTAGGATGGCGATGCCTCTTGGTGTTGCGATGTTATTCTCTCGAGCACAAATGCGGTACCCATTACCTGCACTTACACTCCACACAGATATACACTCACGAGCACAAGTTTGAAGACCACATGGGTGTAGCTGCAATCAAATAGCAACGAACGCTGAAAACAAGTGGTACAACCAATACAATGTACTGCCACAGTTCCACATTGTGTGGCTGTGCTAGAATAAATTTTTAATTTCTGCTGTTACCGTAATCTCTAAACTCTTGCTTTTGAAAGAACGCTCAACGTAAACTGCAGAGACATTTCCAATATTTGAAACAATTGAATCTTCTATGCTATGGATATGGTGTGATGCCACTGCGCAAGAAAGGAGACAGTGTGTTTCAGCACCCTTTGGCACGTCCAACTTGTCAGCTTCTGCACATTTTCTCGATAACACCAGTGGGCGTATTTCATGATATAACCGTGGTGCTGCTTGAGGAGTTGTAGAATCATCAATCGCATTATCTGGTCATGCATTCCCCAGCGTATGGCCACTCGCTGGGGAAAGCACGGCCTATCATCGACATAGCTGACAACTCTTACGAAAATTTCGGTAACACGGTTTTCGAAAGTGGCGTCATCGCCAATTTCGGGCGCCATAGTTTAATTTATGAACGGAGGTATACCGTTATGTATATGGTCCATGGCCCCAGCTAACGTTAGCCAAGCCGTTCCATGAAAAAAAAAAGATTGAAATTTCTCCGGTGTGGCGTGCAGTCATGCCACACATATTCAGAAAATCGTGATTAAACATATATTCACACCACAATCCATGCGAGGACCTCGCTGCGGCGGCATTAGATTGCGCAACTTGCCCAGAAAGAAGCACGAGAAAGCAGTTCATCTCCATACACAGCATGATACGTGACGCGATGATAATACGGTGTGTCGATGCATTGCTTGAACACTTAACGCACTAACGTCGACCATCAGCGTGAGATAGGTGGCGCATTCATCCTATGGAGATGACTGGCAACGCTAATGCGATTAGCATTCTTTCTCGCGGAAAGTGTGTAATTATTGATTATACGTGATGAATTCTTGTCATGGTGTAATTAATGAGCGAGAGACACGGTTATATATATATATATATATATATATATATATATATTAATTGCAGAATGTCTGTTTATTTTGATGTGGTTCGATTGCTTTCCGTATACATTTTAAAATAGTGTACATTTGAATATATACAGACGATATGTATGGTCTACACATCCATACAGTTTAGGAAGAAATGTCCATTAGTTCGGCAGCACTAGTAGATAGCAGCGCATCGTCTTCTGGTCTGCCGCTCATGGTGACAAGCTAAGGGCGATGAATACAGAATGGTGCATACGTGTGAGGTCTAAGGTGTCTGATTCCGCTGACAACGATGTAATCGAGCACACCGTTGGTCGTTGCTGAGGGTACAATGTCCAGGGTACAATGTCAACCAACAGCCTCCCTCATTTTCTCCGGAAGCCACGTGTTGATGGTGGTGATGGTGACGTTTTAACCGTTGTACGTAGTGTGACTTAGGCGGGCAGGGCGGGCAGGGCAGGCAGGCAGGGCAGACAAGGCAGATCCCGGAAAGCCGTGAAGTACGCTAAGAGTGCTAATAGCTTTAAAACACGGTGAAACCTTCATTTAAAAACACATTTTATTGTGTCGTCAGAGATTCCCGCGATCCAAAACCGTACGTGTTAAAATGGTATTTCACATTGTTTTTTGTTTGTATTGTTTGTTTGTTTTTTTTTTTCGTTGAACAACTTGGCTAACGTTAGCTGCGACATTCTATAGCTCCCACAATTCAGTGTGAGTAAATTTAGCTTGTCTTCTTTTTATTTTGACGCGGTGTAAACGAAGAATGGCTTGCTCTTGGAAAACTTGGCCCATGTACGCAAAATTCCTCCTACGTAAATAGAGTCCTTGATTGACCGGTAGCGCGGCGATCGTCTGGCAAACGCGCCAATCACCATACAAGTGACTGGCGCCCGAACGCCGGCGATGGCGGATACGTTATTGTGTAAGACTATGTTCCTGTATATGAGCCCATACCCTAGCTATAGCGCTGCTGTCACGGTGTGACCCTTCCATACAGAATTTCTTTTCTAATGCTTGCCGCAGATGGATACGTACGCCAATGCATCCACAGGCTGGGCGCTGTTCGAGGCCCAGCGTGACGTGTGGAAGGTCTGCAGCAAGGACGACTACTTTCGTCTCGCCGCGATACAACAGAAAGCGCGGCGCCTAGGCAAACGGTGACGAAGGAGCCTGGCGTAGGGCTCACTTCTTGTCACTAATGCGCGTGCGCTGTGCGGGGCAGCCTACTACGGCCACCCTCAGTGGTGACGATAATATATATTGCATAAGTGCAGGCTTGACGTATCAGCGCAGCTAGCGAGCTAAGCGGTGATCGAAAATAAACTTGGCGCCAATTTCCACGCGCTTTCTTAACAATCGTGTTGCCTGCCATGACCTCGGCATCTTACAATGTAGGTACATTGAGCGTGGCATGGAAGATATATTTAAGCTGTCATTTATATGAGCGCTTAATTAATGTCTTGTGTTCTACGAAATGAGCAGTTGCATGTGCTGCACCGATAATAAGACGGTTTATTTTCACAACGGTTAAACAATAAACACCTATGCAAATGAAGCCATCTTGTTCCTTGGATGCCCTATTGTCTCTCTTCTGTAAAATAACTCTTTTTCACGTGTTGTGGCACAGTGCAATTCCTTTATATCAAGTTTCAATCATATCGTTATTTCCGGGAGATTATAATGAGGTGTATTGATACAACAGAAAGTATGCAGTGAAACTTGGCCGCCACGTGGCACTTCGGTGCCTCGACCAACCCTTCTTGAAGTCAGGGCTGGAATCAGGACTCGATGGCAACCAAATGTGATTGGGACACCTTGCATTGGGCGCTCACGGGAAGACTACTAATGAAGCTGTGCAGGGTGATATGGGCTGGACAAGTTTTGAAGTATGGGAGGTTCAGAGTAAAATTGATTTTGAAGAACGGCTGAGGAATATGCAAGAAAACAAATGGGGTGCGAGAGTGTTGAGATATTTGTAGAGGAAAAACATTGACTCACAGTGCAAGAAAAGAATTAGGGAGCTTCCCAGCAAGTATGCGACTGGCAGGGTCAGCAGCACAGCAACAAAGAACGACAAACGCAAAGTGAGAGATCCTGAGACAATCTCATGGGTGGCGGCAACGGAAAAAAAAACCTGCTATGACTACCTCAAAGGGAAAAAACGAAATCAGGAAAGAAACAATTTATGATAACTCAAAGGGAAGCTCCTTACTTTTCGAAGCGAGATCAGGATGCCTTAGAACGCGTAGTTATAAAGCGAGGTACACCAAGGACCTAACATATGTCTCCTTTACGAAACACATTATTTGTGTACCTGGAGAATACGAAGAATGATAAGCAGGCAGCATAACGACGCTCCCGTACTACGGTCTCCTGCTCGCTGTTTTCGAAGGTATGTGGGCTACAATATAAGTGTGACTCAGAGTGATGCAACGGCGCTTACATGCACAAAATCTGCATGGCTTGCTATGTTCTGGCATTATTTGATGTCACTAATGCGCGGCTAGCATTGTATTTGAAGCGAACGACGACCGGTCGCTGTGCAGCTGCCGATGTAAACAAATGTGGCGGTCGGTGCTTTGCACTGTCAGTGGCTTTCTTCCGGGACACAAATGGGGAAAGCAGTGCTCCACAACATATTGTTACGCCCACGAAAGGAGTTTATTGAACAGCCAGCCAGGCAGAGCTAGTCGCGACGGCTTTGATCAGCTGAGTGCCTGTCGAGATTCAGCTAGCCAGCCGCACGTCGTCTTCCTCCTCTTCACCCGTCTTGGATGCCCCACATTCTATTAAGGCGTAAATCTAGAACGCACGTAAGTGAGTGTGCGAAGCGCTACCCTGGAAAGGGGCAAAACATTTAAAATAGTAGCAGCACGTATAAAATCAAGGATCAGGGTTTCCCTTGGGCTTCATGCTGCAGGGCGATATGTAAGCGCATGGGCGCTGGCTCTCGTGGTGGCGGGTCCAATGCGAACGGTGAGTCATGGCTATAAGAATTCCTCGGAATCGTAGCTGTCTTACAGATCCGAAGAGCGGGTGCAACTGACATTGGCATCCGAAGGTGCGGCGCGGTCACGAATCAGCTGAGCGTCGGCTCTTCGCCGCTGTCGTTCTCCCCGCAGGCGA
This sequence comes from Dermacentor silvarum, assembly GCF_013339745.2. Taxonomy (NCBI): domain Eukaryota; kingdom Metazoa; phylum Arthropoda; class Arachnida; order Ixodida; family Ixodidae; genus Dermacentor; species Dermacentor silvarum. The sequence goes on from NC_051160.1 coordinate 129,367,534, forward strand.
GACCAGCATGCATTACGAGCCTTTGCCGCTGTTGTGCCGCTTATGACGTCACTAAAGAGTTTCGCTTGGCTTCTTGGTCAGGTTTCGCTTTTGCGCTTTATTGCCTTTTTAAATATACGTTCGAATTTGTGGAACAATTCTACTATCAGACGGGTGATAGGTGGGTTTCGGTAAACTAAAAAAATTCCATTACCTTGACATGCTAAGGAAATCCCCGCAGTTACCCTTTAAGCTCCCACCATCAGGTACCATATATGACAGTGCGACGTGAAAAAAAGAAACAAAGAAAAAAAAAAGGCTGTGCTGACTAGAAGTTTTGGTGTATGAATATTTTATTTACAATGACAAACGAAAGATCATTTTCGCACTAAATATCTTCGCGTGCGCTGCATTGATAATGAGTTACCTACTTAATCTCCATTCCCGTTAACACTACACTCCTAAAGCAAGTCTCATTTGGCGTCCATGTTAAAAATACGGATTTGTTCCTGTAGGAGCGTGCAGCAAGAAATAACTAACATAGGGCGCGTTAAGTTAAGGCGCTCGAGCGCGCTCTAGCCAGCAGAGCGCGCTCTTTTAAACTTAACGGCTAAAAAGCGACTTCCGGTGCGTGATTACGGAGCGCGCTCTACGCGCTCCACCCTGGAGACGGTGCGTGAGAGCGCGCGCCTGCTACGACTTCCGGAAAAATGACGTATTTCCGACTCTTTCCACTTATGCAAGTCCCTGCTCCTTGCCCACTCGTTCCTGCCGCCGCTGCGCAGCCGGGCGTCTGCTCCAAGGCATGATCGGGAACTTCGCGTGTTGGCGCGGTTTGAGCTTATCACGAACCGAAAATGACGGCCCGATCATTACTTGCCAGACGCTCAGGCACGTAACCGAACAGTCGCAGTTTGGCGCCTTCTCGTCGCTACGTTCATGTGTATGATTTCTTCAGGTCCTCATGGTATCGTGGAAGATGTTGGGGCACTGCTCTTTGAATTGTGTGTACGTGTATCTGGGCGCAAGGTTGATCACATAATCCTGGATGCCTCGGATCATAAGGATTTCTGTCCTCTTGCGATCGGCAATGAGTCATCAGTCAGCATACCGCGGAGCAGAAATAAATCCTCTGACAGGGTACCTCTGAGAACACCACGAACAGCTTGCATCGCATACATAAGCCGCTGCTGCTGCGTCCGTCGCTGCGCGTCAAGTTCTTCTAGCTCTTCATCGTCTATCAAAAACTGCAGGAGGGTGTTTATCGGAGGCGCCATCTTCAAAAAGCACGCGCAATGCGATAGCGGTCGCTGAAGCAACATAACATTCGCCAGACGGCGCGTTCGTGCGCCCGAAAGCAGTCGGCGAATATCGCCGTTAAGTTAAGCTCCGAAGACGTCGCACTCGAGCGTGCTCCTTTGGAGTTCGGAGCGCGCTAACTCAACGCGCCCATAGCCTCACCACAAGTCCTGTAATAAGTGAATCGCTAAAGCGGAAGCTGCGTCTCTCGCTAACTGCTTTCCCGGCAATCGCAAGGAAATGGCCTACATTCTAGAAAACAAGGTGTGAGTTAAAGTGCGCGAATAATAATAATAATAATAATAATAATAATAATAATAATAATAATAATAATAATATAATAACATGATGTAGTCCATCAGAAAAAGCTGTCAGTTTTGTCGATGTTGACGCTGTCACCCCATAATGACAGCGTCAACATCGTCGTCAGTACAAAACATACTAGATGAAACAGTAAAAGCAGCGGTGTACAAACCCAGTAAATGTTTGGGACCCACACATTCCTCACTCGTTGCTGTAGTTATCTGTGCAATCAACTAAGCAACTCGAGATCAATTCACCAATGTGGTCACGAGGTACGGGTTAAAGTATCATTATCCTCAGCATAAAAGGCACGCTGGAGATGCCATCTCATAGAGTCAACTGAATATGTCTGATAGAATACTGAACTAAATTCCTACCTACATTTCTTTTACGAAGTGGATGGATTGGTGCTATGAGCGCTCCCTTTCACACGGGGCGCCTGGTAGCGCCGCCAAGCTCTTCTTATATTGCCTAATGTCTTACCTATACTTCCTTTTTTATCGCAATAGTAATTATATGGATACTGCCGGCGCATTTTTGCCGTCAGCGCAGCTCTCGTAGACACAAGCGCCGGAGTTCCTTCTAGTAATCAATGGATGAAACATTGTGGTCTCTGGCCGGATGTGTGTCAGCACACATCTGGCTGCATTCTATGAACGTCCCCTTTGAAACGGGGTGGTGGGTTGCGCGACCAAGCTCGTGTGCTTATTTTGCCTACTGTTCGTATTCTTCGTGCTCTTATTTTACTTATATTTTGAGAAAACGCACGAACACAAACAATTCCCAGCATCAAACTTTTTTGATCCATTACTGGGAACCCTTGTATTTGTACGCCTTCGTTGTTTGTGCTCTCCCTACAGTTTGCCACCACACCTCCAATGGCCTCTTACTAATCTCTATTGCGGAAATATTTGCTTTCCTCCTGCTATCCCTGAACCCAAGGGCTTCCAGTAGGCCAGATGAGCCTAAACCAACATTCTAATGAAGCATGTTCCATCGTTTTCCTATAGCTTTACCGCAGCAAGCACATGCCTTGTCGTCCTTGGTGTACCTCGCTTTATAGCTACGCGTTCTAAAGCATCCTGATCTCGCTTCTAAATGTATGGAGCTTCCCTCTGAGTTATTATAAATCGTTTCTTTCCTGATTTCTGCTTTTTTTTTTCTTTGGGGTAGTTACTCATAGCAGGTTTCTTTTAGATTGCCGCCACCCAACGTCCTGCGCGGTGCAGCCTTCTTGTGGAGCAGAGCTCAAGCAACAAAAACAGAGCTTATATTGCAGTAACCAAGTTTATTTTGCTTTGCTCCTGGTGCAAATTTTCGGCAGCAACGAAATCGAGCAACACGTGGAGCACGAGCAACAAGAGAAGCGACGCGTGGTCGAGGAACAGCGGCTCACCAAGCGAACTGCTTCTGAAGAAGCCGCCGCGACCAAGAGGTGACGATTGGAGAACTGCCACCCATACCCGCTTACGGGACGCAAAGGCCTACTTTCAAAAGCACTTCGTCGAAGGCGATTGTGATGCGGCGTCTAGGACACGCCGATCGTGCGCCGTCAGGGTGTCGCGAGCGAGCGTGAGGCGGTCCTTGAGCGAGCGTTCCCCAATAGGACGTGAGTTCTTTCAGGTTTGCGTCACGTGCAGGGCAGAAATGCTTTGCATTGACTTAGATAATCATCGAGGATGGTATATGTCGTATTTTGTTTCTTGTGTACACCTTTGCTTTTTTTGTGTGTGCGTGCTATCTGGCACCACCTCACCCTTCGACACATTTAAAACACTTTCTTGAATTCAAACTATTTTAGTTAAAACTTGACGCAATTCGTACAATTGTAACACGAAATCAAATTGGTTAATTTGAAGAAAAATTTGGGAGAGTTGGCAGGTATGGTCAGTGGTGCTTCCTCGAGGGCAAAGCTGTTAGTCACGGGACAAAGGAATCACCCTTTATGCAGTCATAAGGCTGATAAAATGTCTAGCGTATACAATATTCATTGCCTGCTATCAGCCTACGTCTCCCTCTGAATACGCTGACTTGGCTGGCGCCCTTGGTGTCCCCAGACGGGAAGCCACGAGCTTGCTATGGCGACGTTGCATCGCACCACCGTAGCGGGCGTGCCGGACACGCAGCCACCGAGGCCCTCGCAACCGGCTCCGCCATGCCCGGACCGACGCGAGCTCTAAGAGCAACGCGGCTAGCCCCAGCGCGTAGCCGACCGCCAGCAGCCAGGCGGGCCCGACGAAGTCGATAATGTTGAGCGCCCCCTGGTCACTCGCTGTCTTCCACACGTCCGCGTCGTAGACGGCGATGGTGCCCGGGTCCAGGTACGGGGGCAGCGTGAACCGGAGCGCGTCATCCATCCAGCGACGCGTGTGACCCGTCTCGAACAGTGCGAGGCTCCTGCGTGCAATAATGTCATCATCATTATCTGCAGCATCCCATTCTTATGTCCACAGCAGGACGAAGGCCTTCCCACCAATCTCCAATTATCCCTGTCATTCACTATCTGATTCCAACTTGTAGCTGCAAATTTCCGAATTTCATCACCCCACCTAATTTTCTGCATCCTCGACAGCGCTTGGCACCCGTTCTGTCATTTTAATGCTCCACTGGTTATCTATCCCACGCATTAAATGGCCTGCCCAGTTACATTTTAAATGCGTAGGCATTTCTCTGCCTACCCAAAGAGAATCATGTCCGTACGTCACGTAAGACAATAGCTCATACCCCCGTAAGCAAGCAAAAAATACAATGGCTCATACACACGTAAGGCTGCAGGGGCTACAATCGCTCAGCAAAATGAAGCGAACAGTGCATAAATTCATTGAAATCACCCATACATCACACAGAACAGCATACGTTTCAATAAATAACAAGCTTAAAACAAGCATCCCAACCATCAGGTAAAGCATTGCGAACCCCCCTCAGCAAATGTAGTGGTGGTTTTGCAACATCTTCGCTTGACATTCAGGTTGATAAGGACCGATAAGAGTTGTTAAGGGGCGGATCATGTTCGATAAGGCTGATAACGACCGATTAGGGTTGATAAGGGTTTATTGTGGTCGAATCATATCTCATAACATTGACAATGACACCGGGATACGTGGAGTTGAGCAAGTGGCACAGTGCTTACGCATACTTCGACAACTCCCAGAGCAGTTTCTGCGTGATATTTTTTTTTACAGCGAAGCTGCATGCGGCTAGCCGATTCGTCCGTCTGTCGCCTGTACGCCGAACACTATCATCATCAGCAAGGGCTCGAGCGTCGTCGTCTTCTTCCACAGCTGGCTCGTTGGCGCCCCTCGGCGCAACCGTAAGCACTGTGCCACTTGCTCATCTCCACGTATCCCGGTGTCATTGTCAATGTTATGAAATATGATTCGACCACAATAAACCATTATCAACCCTCATCGGTCGTTATCAGCCTTATCGAACATGATCCGCCCCTTATCAACTCTCATTGCTTGCCTGCTTGCTTGATCCTCATCCGTGGCACTTACCCACTATACTGGGGATCGGCCAAGAAGCCGGCGGTTAAAGGTTAAAGGGAAGGGGGAGAAGGAAAAAAAGCTAGACTAAAAAGTAAATCGGAGTAACGTGTACGATCATTTGGAAAGCGATTTACAGGGCAGAGACATAAATAAAATAATTGTTTTGTATATAAACAGCAAATCAAATTTTCGTCATCGTCCTCTTCCACAGCTGGCACCGTTGCCGCTCATCATTCCAGTCTAGAATTTCACTTCTCTTCTGTCGTCGTACTGGGGAGGCAGCGTTTACGGTGGTATGGGCCATTGCTTAAGGGGGTATTAGCCATTCACTGGCTTACGTGACGGATAGATTTAATTTTTAAGCAATTTAATTTGAAAAATCGCAAGCGGCAATGCTACAACGGCGGACTGCGGGCATAAACCGTCAGTGACGTCGTTCTCTCCGTCGCAGCCGAACGTGTGTGTAACCTCATTACGAAGCACATAGACGTAACCAATAATTGAGAAAGACTGTAATGAAACATCGGGATTAGCCAAGTAATAAACACCGGGGCCGCACGTATCAGCTTCGCTGGGTAACCATCTGTACGGAGTGCTTGGGCGGTGATCTTTTTTTTTTACCTGTGTCAATAATTACGTATGCAGGTTCCCGTATGCCAGTAGTTCCTGGTCATATAGCATACCTGTGGGTGAAGGTCCGTCGAAGGGGGCATCCCTTCTGGAAGACGAATCCGCAGTACTCGACGCCCAAATGGTCTCTCACTACGCGCAGGTTATGCGCATCCTGCTCTCCCACAAGCCCTAGACCGGTCAGCAGGGACAATCTGACGACGCAAAGACACGAACAACATTACATCATCAAAAGTGGACAAATTTCCGTTATCGAACGTGGTAGTACATGCAGAAACATTCCCCTGAAAAGCGCGAATCACTGACAGATGACAGCCGCCCATCGAAGGGACTCTATGGATTCCTTGGGGACTTTCGCGTGTCTAGTGCAAATTTCTGTGATCTCAGAAGGCTTCTAAACACAAGTGTTCTCACAGGTTTCACGAAAATTGTACGAAACATATTACCAGTTCTTTGCGTACACCCAGCAGGCGCCGGTCAGTGCAACCTTCTTGTCTCACGTTGTTATGAGATTCTCCGTAGTATCGGTGACCTTTTAGCACGCTTAAAGCTCGACGTGCGACTGCTGTAGGTTCGAGAAAACCATCGAGCACCCGTATCTGTCCTCGCTACGACGTCGAACAGCTCTCTCTCGGGACAAATTTTAACCGACTGGACTCGAAAGCACTCTCTGAGTAAAATATACTTGCACTGTGGCCAGCCACGTCCTTCACTGGCACAAAAAGCGATTCATGCACTAGTACAGTATTTGAAGTGGACTGGTTTGACAGACCGTCTTAGTGCTCTTGTGCATCCTCCCACGGGCACTCAGCGGTCACTCTCTTCCTCCTCTTTCTATTCCCTCTTTTCCTTACTCCCAATGTAGAGTAGCTAAGAGGACTATCGTCTGGTTGGCCTCTGTCTCTTTCGTATTCTTGCTTTCTCTCCCTCGCTTAGCACGAAGTCGCAGAGTCGCTAGTCAGAGCACTTCATTTGACATGGCACAGTGAAAACTTGCTGGGTGTTGACGAGGACGATAGTGACACGTATACATGTTTATCTTTCACCGGTGGCCGCTTTCCACCGGCTAACAAATGTTAAACGTTATCGCTCGGCGCAGGACGCGCCTGTATCGGAAGTTTCTAGAACGTTATCGATGCTTCTTTTCGTTGCTGTTTTCACCGACGCTTATGTTATCTGATTGTGTGACCGACACGAATTGTCTAGAACTTTCTGGAAGACACGCGGGCATCAGGGATTAATCTGGAACCTTCGATGACTCGGGTATAAAAGCCGGCGCGTCGCGCCGCTGATCAGATTTTCGACGACCGCCGACTGTGTTCGCCGCTTTCGTTGTGCTTTCAGTGTAGCTTGCTCTTGGTGGGCACAGGTTCGCCCAATAAAGAATCAGTTTCGTCATACACAGTTTTACGACTGCTCACTTCAGTGTCACTACTACGTGACAATGGATTCGTCGGAATTTTCTTTCTAGCATGCACATACTACAAATCCTCATTATATACTGACGCAACTTTCCCCCTCCGAGGCTGTGCGAGTATGGCTTGCTAGTTACGCGTTGTCATGTCTGCGCACTACAAACATGAAATATTAACACGATTCCAGGGCCTCTTTACAAGGTCGTATGTTGTTTAAATAGCAGTATCATGCAAACTTAATGGGATCAGCGGAAGTTCACGATGAGATGGATGTAGGTCAGAAGTTTACGACGAACCTTTTAGTTGCACTCCCTACAGCGGATTCGAAGAATCTCCTTTGATGATTGCGACACGGCATTATGCCAAGCGCCGAGGTTTGAGGAGCGGGCGAAGTCGTGTTTATTTTATAACATTGTCGCTTTGCTTTGCATTTCTTCGAACCTGAAGATCTTTGTTGCCTTAGAAGTGAAGTTTATTGAAGTGTATGAGTACAAGTACGCTTCAGAAGGTGTACAAAACAGAAAGTGCATCACAGAACCCATCCCCCTCAGTCGTAGCACTTGACAGTCAGCGGCGGCGCCACTTAACAACGGAGTGAACATAGTGTGGCGAGATATTCATCTGTGACACTTCTAAACGTCGTCTATCATCGTCCAGTGGAAATTTTGTGCGATACATTTACTATTTCTCGAAGAGCAACCATTCTCTAACACACTCTTGGTGTGCAATAATAGAACACTCACAATCAAGGTTTCAAAGACCGGTTTTCAGTGTTTGAGCAGAGTCCTTTAATACTTTTTATAAGTATTCATTGATTACTGCAGGTAGGAGACACGTTCTTACACTACTTAAGCTTGGAGGTGGCCTACATACATTGGTGCTTACCTCATGTAAGGAAAAGGAGGTCATCTGAATGCACGCACTGTAGCACCATGGAAGTTTAAACTTGTGCGGCCATCTCACTGAGTGTCCCACAGCATGACCTCGTGAGCGGTCCTTTGCAATCATCTCAGCACTTTAGATGGGCCCCCTTTCGCTTTGCAAACAGCTCACTGAGCCTCCTCATGATTCTATCAACACAAATTAGCTATCAAAGCTTCGCTACGTTTTGTTTTCTGCGGCAGTGAATTCAGGAACAGTATATGAACAATAATTAAGCTGTGCTTTTTATGTGCTGTATTTCTCCACAACCTGTACATGTGTGTGCTATTCTTGCAGTGTGACCATTCATTTTTTATATCTTTTTCTCCGATATAGATAGATTTGTTCGGCTAGCCTTTTGTTATATTGTAATGGATTGGCTTGCACAGTATTTTGCAGTGTGTTTATCTTGATTTTCTGTTATGTGTTTTTTACTAACATTTTGGGATAGCGGGCCTTTCAGTGGTCCAACTTCGCATCTTTCACAGCTAATAACCAAAAGAAGTATTACGCTTATCTTGCATGTAATGAATGGCAGTGCCATTTTTATGGTATGACGTAGAGAAGCAGGTTAATTTCAACACGTTGACACGTAAGCAGAAGCAATCTTTTAAAATAAAACAAAAGCAGCTTAGTGAGTGATGCGTTGAACATTCATAGTCCATTCATTTGGGCATTGCCTAAGTTTTCATACAGAAAGAGAACAAATGCGGGGCAGTAATTTGCGCTTTAATTTTATAACGAACACATTATCCAGTTCTCAGTTTAACGTCCGACTTCTAGAATACAGCATTTTATTTTATTTCAACTTTTCGTCCTTTATGATGGGCAGCCTAAAATCTGTGCAGGAACAAACTTATGTGCCTTGCCTTGAATCCACGTAAACATATTTTTGGTGCAGCGCCCTGGCGAGTCCCGTTTTGCGATTGGAAACGAGCACCGTTTTGCCACCTTCTCCTTCCAATTGGTTCACACGAACCTGATAGAAAGCGCCACTGGTCGCCACCTGAGAGAAAAAAAAAGCGATTTTAGTAACGCCAATTTTAGCCCACTTTCAGAATACGAAGCGAATTATTTTCGGAACATCTGTCCAGTTAGGCCATCAAGTTCGTTCTTGCTATCAAATTCCAACCGCTTGCACTGTAATAAATAAAAGACGATTTCATGTACTGCGAAAACTACCGGTACGTTGTTCACATTATCAATACTGTCACCGTGTTAAAACGTTGCTCATGGCCTTCAGAACCCGTTCATCAGCTTCACACAGCTGCAAAAAGCTCAGAGCAGAAGAGGCCCAGTTGCTAGGCGTTGCTAACCCAAGACAGCTGGAATTTTCACGAGCCGGCACAACAAAAGTATTCTGCAGGTACGTAAATGAAGCTACGAAATAGCCGCTGAGATACTTTCACGCTGTCAAAACTTGAAACTCGATTGAACTTGAAACTTTGCGCGTGTTTGTGCAGACACCGTGCACGTGCACGTCCCTAGTATCCGGGTCCTCGGTCTCACCATCTCTACCAACGGCTCCAACGCCTCGGCTCTCAACAAGATCTGTGCCCAATCTCAAAACATCCTACGCCTTCTTGTGCTCCAGCAACACGAACTCTCAACGTGCGGACGTTTTGTGCCTTAAATAATGGTCCCTTTCTTAATTTTCTTGCGCAATTCCAACACGGCAATATTAAGGTCACTTACTGACTAACGAAGCCAAATATCGCCTCAAAAACTGCCTCGTAGGGCTCGAACGAAGTTTTCTGCGGAATTCCTCCGGCAGCGCGTTTGCCGTCGTCTGCTACGGCAGGTCCGAAATCTGCAGCGCCACCGTCGAAGCCGCACTGAGCGGGAGAGTGGAATGGAGGAGGAGGAAAGTATTGGTTGTACGTTTGAACATTGAGGGGTTTTATCGATGGATGGACGGAGGGATGCTAGGAGCGTCCCCATTCGAACGGGGTGGTGGGTAGCGCCACCAAGGTCTGGTTATTATATGGCCTAATGTCCTACCTACCTTCAAAAAATTTCAAAGAAATTAAAGAAACACGAAGAATTCCCATCCCCAAACTTTCTGAACGCTTACTGGGCACTTTGTTATTGTACGCCTCCGTTGTTTGTCGCTTCCCTGTTTTTCTACCACCAATCTTCCATTCACCTCTTACTAACCTGTATTGCAGACGTTTACTTTCCACCTGCTTTCGTTGAACCCAAGGGCTTCAAGGAGACCAAGAGGTCCCTAAATCGGCCACTGGGCAGATATCTTGAAATTCTAATAAAACATGCACCATCGTGTCCCTAGTTTTACTGCAGCCAGCACACGCTTCTTCTTTCTTGGTGTATCTCGTTTCGAAAAGTAAAGCGCTTCCCTTTGAGTTATCATAGATTGTTTCTTTCCTGATTTCCTTTTTTCCCCTTAAGTAGTTACTCACAGCAGGTTTCTTTTTCATTGCCGCCACCAATGAGAATAGCTCAGCTCTGACTTTCCGTTTGGCATTCTATGTTGCCATGTTGCTCACCATACCGGTCGCATACTTGCTGGTAAGCTTCCTAGTTCTTTTCCTCCACTGTGAATAAATGTTTTTCTTGGGCAAATATGCCATCTACGCCATATACCATCTACGCCGACGACATCACCATCTGGGCGTTCCGAGGAAGTGATGGTCAAGTGGAGTCAGCCCTCCGAATGGCGATTGACACGGTTGAAGCCTATCTCCAAGGAACCGGACTGCGCTGTTCGCCGGCTAAATTGGAGCTTCTTCTCTACAAGCCCATTCAGCAGGGACGCCCTCCCAAACACCAGTCTGATCACCGACCCTGTGACGCCGTCACCCTACGCCTTGAAGATGGCAGTCCTATCCCACACGTCCCTAGTATCCGGGTCCTCGGTCTCTACCAACGGCTCCAACGCCTCGGCTCTATACAATATCTGTGCCCAATCTCAAAACATCCTACGCCTTCTTAAACGTATCTCCAACCGACGAGGGGAACTCAAAGAAGAAAGCCTTCTCCACCTCGTGCAGTCTTTTGTAATATGTCACATTACTTACGTTGCTGCGTACCTCAACTGGTACATGGCTGAGCAAAACATGCTCGACACCCTCGTACGACGGGTCTACAAGCAAGCACTTGGCATCCCGCATTACACCAGCACTGAACTCTTCAACCAACTGCGAGTTCACAACACCCTTGCCGAACTCATTGAAGCCCAACAACGCTCTCAGCTTGAACGGCTCAACCTTACTGGAACGGGACGCTTTATTCTATCTACGCTTGGCTTCACTTACCATCAGCAACAGGGCCCAAAACAATCGATCCCGACTGACATACGTAGCTGGATCCGCACAGACCCTATCCCTAGAAACCTGAACCCTGTATATAACAGGGCCCGGCGCCAAGCTCGGACCGGAGCTATCATAAAAGCCCTTGCTCACGTACTTGGCGTCACATTTGTTGATGCAGCCCAATATTCCCATGGCACACGATTTGTGGCCGTCGCCACACGCGATGGAGTCCTACACCACGCCTCCAGCGTCACTACCCCCACTGCCGAGACGGCTGAAGAAGTGGCCATCGCCCTGGACGCTCTAGATCCCTCCTGTCACACCTTCGTGTGTGACTCTCGCTCAGCCGTCACTAACTTTAACAAAGGCCGTATTTCTCCTCAAGCTCTTCGCATCCTCTGCCAGGCACCACACTCTAAAGACAGCATGACCTCCCTGACATGGATCTCGGCCCATGCGGGCCCTGTCCACCCACACCTCCTTAACCTCAACGAGGTCACCCACTCCATTGCGCGAGGCCTAGTCAACCGCGCCGGAGTCACTGGAGACGAGTTGGACACCACGGACAATCTGACCACTTCTAACGATCTCGTTAAGGCCTTTTACCTCAGTCGCCGAACCTTCCCCCCACCTCACCCCAAGTTCAGCCGGGCGCAGGCTACCACCCTGCGTCTGCTACAAACAAACGCGTACCCTTCACCCGCCCGCCTCCACTTTATATTCCCAGACGTTTACACTACCCCCATCTGCCGGTGCTGTGGCATTCACCCGGCTACGCTTCCGCATATGCTGTGGTAGTGCCCAGAAACAGTACACACACATTAACACCACAACCCTCTCGTCGAGGTTGCGTGAGGCTCTGCAGAGCTCCGCCCTCGACGACCAAACCTGGGTGACCCAGCACGCCCGTGAGGTGGCGGTGAGGCAAGCCCTGGACGTCCCCTTATGGGAGGTTTAGGCCCGGCCATCGTAAAGTGCTGGTTCTATAATAAAAGTTTATTCCTCCTCTACCTACAAATATTTGAAAACTCGGCGGTCGGCTGTCGGACGGCGGCGCCATCAGGAGCGATAGCTAAAACTACTTTGCCCTCAGCAGTGGAAGGTAAAGAGGGGAAGCTGGCCTGCGCATGCCGCTCGTTGGCCGCTGGTGAAGAGGGCGAGGCGGCCGCGACGCGGAGAGTCGCGATGACACGGGAGAGAGGGCTCCGAAAGAAATAGCCTCACGTTGCGCATGCGTTGCGCCGCCTGGCAACCGCGTGGACGGTCGTACCTGCGCATCCAACGGAAGGTAGGGTACCACAAACAATCGGCGCAGAAAGCCAGCTTGCCACTTTTAAGCGTTTTAACACTGGTTGCATTGAAAAGTGCATTGCATTGCAGAGAATCTCGTTCGGGGCATCCTCGAGCCAGATGAAAAGGTGCGCGTGAACACTGTCTCGTAAGCTTCGCTGTATATGGATTCCAACAGGGCACGTTGGATCTGCTGCATTTTTTTTTTCATTTCGCTTTTTTCGAACACCCTCATGGTGAAGCTACATGTGAGTACTAGGCAAGTGACACGTCTGGCGAGTCCACGCGGTGTACATAAGTAGCTCCGGCCTACCTTAATGTATTCGATGAAGATGGTCTTGCTGTGGGTGCAGACACGCACTTCGCGTCTGACTAGCGCCTTCTCTAGTGCGTCGAGGTCGCTGATCCAGGTATCGTGGACGGCCACGCTCATGATGGCCACCAGGCGGCCGCTGTACAGAGTGGTCAGCACCGTCACGAACAGCCACCACGGACCGAGGAAGACGCGGTATCCGGCACTTGGGTGCTCTTCTTCCCACGGATCTGAATGGCAACACAGAAAACCCTCCACTTAGCTAACTTTGCTGGACGGTGCAGTTTCACAACATTTCGTCAGTGTGTGTGCTTTCGTGTGTGTGAGTGTATTTGCGGGAGGGGGGGGTGGCTCTAAGAAATAAAATATACCGTAAAAATGTCAAAGCTTGTGCTTTACACGTGTTGAGCTAAAAATGCCTGCACTGTTTACCCTTGGGACATGACAACAAAAATGCAAAAATCAGCAGGCCATGAAGAGAGTAGATGTCAGGACCCACATCTATGCCTTTCTATGGGTCGCTTCATAATTAATCACCTCAAAGCACATTACATCCCCATGTCAAAAGCTTTTGACGTTCTCCCAGGCCTGTCTTCTGTGATGAGTTCTAACCTGCGTTGCTTACGTCTTTCACACTCTTCCACGCCAATATAGCTCTCCTTGCAGCCATTATAACAACCAGACGATTTTTTAAATGGGACTCACGCAGATACCATGCCGTCATTTACATTCCACGTAATCACAGAGTCTAAAGTAAATTAATTGCCATTCCGCCACGCTGTGTTCTGGTTAGAAATGCTGCAGGATGCCGACACTGCAGCACGTGGCACCCATGTTCCTTAACTTCACCGTTACACCATCAGGGAAAGTCGCTTCAGGCACGTGTAAAAGTTCATTTACACTTTCTGGCAAGCTAAATATTTCCCCAACCTTAAAGAGCGGTTGACTGCTGCGAATGTCACTTGACTAGCTTTTCCGCGCATTGTCATCGCGTGTGGGCACCAGCAGCTCTACTAGTGCCGGTGTGGGAATTCCATAATCATTAGGCGAAAAAGAGAAAGATAACCGAACGTAGAACGGCAGGGAGGCTAACGTGCAGTCCGGTTTGCTACCCTAGTCTTGGGTGAGAAGGAGGTGCGAAGAAAACAGAGCACATGTAGCACACGATCGGCCCGCGGCCGTAGCCCATCGCCACAGGCGTGGCGCTACTCAGTTCGAGGTTGTAGGTTCGATCCAGATCGCAGCGAAAGCAATTTTGTTGAAGCCAAATGCAAATACGTTTGTGTATTTATTTTAGGTATACGTTAAGGAACTCCACCTGGTCGAAATTATTCCGCAGACCCCCATTACGGCGTGCCTTATAATCATATTGCGATTTTAGCATTTAAAACCACAGAACTTATATTTTAGTTAATTAGGCACACTATCAGCGACGGTCAAGATCAATTCCCACGATCCCAGCACTTCATCACGTTCGGCTCAATGAACACTAATTAAGGGTAATGCATAGCGTAAAAAGGCCACCAATTTACAAGGACCAAAATAGAGTAGACACACACCTGGTAGACTTGCGCCCTTTTTCCGCCGGGCGTCTGCACCAATTCGCTCAAATGTCAGCTTTCACGAATCAATTAAAGCTAAAGTTGTTTCTAAAGTGTGCGCCGTTTCTTAGAATTGTTGCATTGCCCCCTGACTGCGCTAGCTCGCGTTGATCGCAGACCACTAGCAGCTATGTCAACAAACCAGTGACAAAATGACGATCTCCTAAGATGCTGTAGCAAAAGTAAGCAAGGTTCTTACGGAAAACATTCATCAACAGGGTTTGAGCGTCATTCGCACCATGCCGTAGCACTCATAACAAAATTACTCTCATATCATTGTCTATATGAACTGGGGGCGAAAAGAGAAGCCGCAGACGGTAGTTAACTTTCTATCAGGGAGGCAGTTGACAGCATATGTTTAGTTGCATGCGAACCTTTGCTACTTGAAGGTGTCATACTTCGCATGAAGCGCGAGTTAGGCAAGCTGACCGACTGACGAGGCTGCGAAGGATGTATAGCATAAAAAATATTTACTCGACAAATGCCCACATGCCCATAGCAGCTATAGTATGGGCACCAATTGTCCTTTCAAGTTGGGCCGCGTACACTCGGCTGCTATTTACAACGCGTCGTCCATCATTTGGGCTCGATACACAGTATAATCGCGACGGTACTAGCGCACTCTACTCTACTGGATAAGCTCCTGAAATACGTGACTGTTCAGGCTAAATTGTTGGCTCGTTCGAGCTCTACATTCGCACAGAAACAGCATACTGCGTTTAGTTAATTACCACATTTTGGGACATCACTTGTTTCGGCCACAATAATTCAAACGTGGGTGTAATAAGCGCCGACACCACTCGAAAAATGTTCCATTCCGCTGAAACAGCAATGTTGCGCCATCTGTCACTGCTATGGCAAGAACCCCGTTTTCACCTTCGCAGCAACAGGTGGCGCCATGTTTTCGCTGTAGCGGAAAGAAAATATTAAAAGTTATTACCATCGATTACGAGGAACGCCGGGCTCCGGATTAACTATGACCGCCTGGGCTACCTTAAAGTGCACCCAATGCACCGCACGTGAGCGTTCTTGCATACCACCCCATCAAAATGCGGCCGCCGCAGCTCGGATTGAAGCCACGACCTCGAGCTGAGCCGCGCAAAGAGCCACTTTGCAGTAGGGTGCCTTGATAACGCAGTGCTAACATCGAGGCCCTCTAGATTGGGGCGTCAGCCAGAACGCTGACGGCCATGAATGCGCATGTAAAACATCACTTTATTTTTTTTAACAGCCAGCTTCAATTAGGGCTGCCAACCGTCTCGAATTCAGCGGGACAGCCTCAACATTTGAGTAATGGTCGCGCGCCCCGAATAATGCAGTCGGGACAGCCAAATGTCCTGACATTTGCTTTCTTTTTTTCAACCGCATAACAATAAGTAGACCTTATTGCCTTTTTATAATGCCACACAGCTGGTTTGTACATTCTTCTTTCTTGTGCTGTGTTGTATGGTCATCAGCACAAATGCAGTTTGTCGTGGTTCTAGTTCTGTTGTAGGCCCTAAGCGTTCACAGTGGATCTATTTGTATTGGGGGGGCCGTGTTAGTCAGGCAAATTTACTCCACCATTCTTGTTATAAATCGCAACACGGTAAGACTAAAAAAAAATTTCATCTTTGTTGCAAGAACAGACAGGCAGCCCCTGGCATTTAGAGGGTCGGTCGTCACCAGCCATCCCCTTCAATCCGCCCCCTACTCCATCCCCACTTCGTTCACTTGAGAGTTGGCAATACTAGCTTCAAGGCGGCGAAGTGGGCGCTTGCAATTAATAAGCGTTATATGCGCTTCATTACAGTGGTCCTAAAAGCACGAACAGTGACTGTCCCACATAACAGTGGATCTCAAGATGACGCCACATTGCGCGGCTTTTAAATCAGCAGTACAAGAAATCGTCACTTTAGGCCAACATTGCCTTTTCCTTTTTTCTCTCAGGTGTATCATGAGACTTGGGAACGCAGCTGGCTGTCGCGTGGTCGGACTAATATGCAAGGTAAATACCTATATTTGGTAGCGAAGCTTTCATAGAAGCCCATGCATTCGAAACATGGTGGTTCATCGGTGGGTCACGGGGCTTGGCGCTATCTGTATGATGAGGGAACACTCCCGGCGGAACAAAAAAAAGTGACGCCACATCCGCTGAAAACAGAAGTGACGTCATTTTTGTTGTCGAAGGCGCGCCATTTGTTTTGGCGGCTTGCCGTTAGAGCTGCATCTTTAAAAGCCCCGCAATTCGACTCGATAAGCCTTTCGAGCTTTTATAGCGGAAATCGATGCAGCTAAACGTCAGCCGTATACGGGTGTAGAAATCCCATCCATACGCAGAAAGTCGTTTCTATGCAGGCCGAAGAAAGCTGTATGGCGCTGGTCGCATCCCCGGATGTCATGCCCGACAACCAGCCCAGCCGCACGACGGCAGCTAAAGTAAACAATTGCAGGATAGTCGTAACTTTCTAATTCTGACTGAACATGGTGAATAACGATGAAACAAACCTCGCCAACACCGTGCCGCCAAAATTCAGACAAGCACTGACAATCAAAACAACACACCTGTGAGGGGGGCGTATAGTATACAAGTTCACCTATAGGTGAACTAGAAGAGTGCGCCTTTTCACACACTTCAAGAGCTGGGGCGCTATAACGTAAAGTTATTCCAAACTTTTCTATTCCACTTCTAGTAACATTTCCCCAGGATTGGTCAAAAAAATTTCGGGCCACCCCCAACTTCGCCTGTGTGTCCCGCGACGTCACAAAAGCCACGATGGCTCCCCATCTTATGTGACGTGTACAGACTGATGAAGCATGATTAAACCGAACAAAAGAAAAATTGTTATTGCTGATTCGACGCTTTTCGCCATTAGCCTTCTGCTATTGGTCAAAAGTTTTCGGGCTGCGCCCACTTGGCTTGTACGTCACGCGATGTCACAAAACCGCGAAAACTCGATGTGTGAAAGTGACGTGTACGCGTGTAAGATGCCTTAATATGCCGAACAAAATAATTTTTTTTTCTGAATACCCAGAGACTGCCGCGTCCCGAAATTAATAGAAGATGGCTGCCCGCCGACCGCTCAGGCACTCGCTACTTGCACCTGCCGGTGAGCATGGATTAATTTGCGTATAATAAACCTTTCTGAGTGGCAGTGAAACGTTATCGAGCCCTTTCGACACGTACACAACATCTGTCTGCCAACTCTTCCTTGCTGAGGATTGGTTTTCGCGGCATTCTTAATGTTTCGTTGCGTGCTACCGCGATTTTCCACCAGCCATTGCACGCTAAGTAAGAGGAAGCGGACCAATCGGAGACGCCGGCACCACCCTCTTCAACTGGTTATCTATTTTCACTGCACTGTCTCGGCCCCATCGAAACCCCCTCCACTTGAGCGTGCTCCTCGCCGCTTGTCAGCCAATTAGATAAGAAAACCAGCTCAATGAAGGCAATGTTATACGTTTTTAAGTGAACTAAAGTGACATCCTATAAACGAGGAGATTTGATTCACGCCTAATTAGTGTTCAGACAACGCTGCTGTTCACCACTTGATGCTTGCATCGGCGGTTACGTAAATTTGATGTAAGGAGATTGGAATAAAAACATATTGGAATAGTTTTAAGTTATAGAGCCCCTGAGTTGTATTGCCACGGCCCGTATTGAAATTGACAAAGATGTAAACGCCCCCTTTTATAGCGGGCGCTTTAAAAGATTTATTGTTAATAATAAAGTGAAAAAGAGTTTTGATTTCTTTCCTCGTCACATGGACATAACACTGATTAGGAATTCTACTTTCGTTGAACAAAATGAAACTGTGTCTCGTTTGAACAATTTCTTTTTTTTAGCTCCAAACTTTAGTTGCTCTCTCGTTTTTGGGAGTCGCGTTTGAGAGTCACGTTTCAAACCTGCTCTCATCACCGGCCACGCTGATGTCGGTGACCATTGGTTCTGGATTGGTTTTCGCCCCAAGCTCCGTGACCCGTTTGAATCGGACTTGTAATATATGCGAGCGCATTCCTTTGGCTACCCTGGCCCAATTTGGCCTGCCAGGCATGCTTCAACGCCGCGTGCTACTACACCGCAGTCCAAGTCTACTTTGCCTGCGGTGTATACGAGTCTCGATGATTGCCTTTATCCGAGTGGTTGTGCTTCTCGATGCTACCAGCGTCATCGCGGCCCGCTTAGTTTCCTACAAGAAACTGACATCGCTTCTCTTTTGTCACCCCTAGGCCGAATCAAACCTGGACCTGCAGCATAGTAAGCGAGTATCTATACGCTCTCACAGGCCCACACTTCAGTAGGAGCGACGTATGCGTGCGACAGTGGAGCGTAAGAGCACAGCCTCCGTCGTTCTGTCACGGCATCGACGTGTATGCGTGGCTCGGGCATCGAGTTTCAGCAGGTGTCCCGAGACGCGAATTTTACATTTGGCAGCAAAAACGACGAGTCGAAACGAACGCACGGTCCCGCTCTACTCGATCGGCTGCAATGAAAGTTGAATATAGTTTGTGCTGCGATAATGCTGTCCCATAAGTTCGACGATCATCGTGGATGGTTTCTGTCGGAATATATAGTCCAGCATCGAGCCGAGTGCGTCAGCTAGCTGTGCAAGCAGCGCGGGATACTTACTCTGGCGGCTCAGGGTAGAAATGAGAAACCAGAAGTCCGGCGTGTCGCGACGCCCTCTGCTGGCGGGGCTCCATCGCAGGAAGAAGAGAAATGCCGTCGACATCACCACAGAGAGCACGAGCAGGGCCCATATCTGTCCAGAATGAGAACGCACCATTTGTAAAACAGGCTTTGCGGGTCTTTTTATCAACAGCGAAAGCTGTTAGACGATCAAGTGCAGTTTTCCTCGCCGTATCTCAAGTGTCGCGAGAAGAAGAAATGCAGTGTGTGGCTGCAGTTACTGTATACGGCTCCCGCAGGAATCCATATACAGTAACTCCAGCTGAAACTACAGAGCAGCAGAGGAGCGCCACTTCCTCCCACCCCCTCCAGTAATTCGATTTCCTGTTTTGCTGCGAAAGTGTCAAATGGCCTATTGGGCGAAAAAGCCGGAGTCTGTCGTCTGCAGGAGCGAAACGGCACCTAGTTTTGCATATGACGTTTTGCATACGCATATGACGGGGCGATGATTAGCGGTAAGAAACGAGGGCTGTTCTAACCAAGACTTCTAACGTAACCTTTTTTTTTTACCTCTAACCGCAGCGTTCACGCAACAGCATCTGCATCTGAAAGAGCTATAAAGTTTGGTGTTCGGTGACACAAGCGCCCCCCAAACTTGGTTACGCGATAGCACGCATCCTTTGATTCAGTGCCTTTGCATTGGTGGTGAAAGTTCAGCCACCACCAACCTCCGAGCGTCGATCCCTCCGAAAACGCGACGACAGAGCTCGAGAAAGCTTTTCGCTGTAAAAAATTGCTGTTAGCAACGTATCATAAGTCTTCGGTCTGCGGCCGCTAAAACGGCATCTGCCTAACGACCCCTTCCACCGCTACGAGGCTACGTGCCGGGCGGCTCCGCTTCCCTTGGCAGGAGCACTCCGTACTAGACCTTTTGGTGAAACGTAGGAAAAAAAGACTAATGTAGAAGCGCCATAGCGGCATAAATGATATAAACATTGGAGGACGCTTAAGCTTCGCCTTTAAGAGTGGAATGCGATGGCGTTATCGGGCCCCGTTCGAGCCCCGTTATCGGGTCCCGTTGTAAGCTGGCTTTCCCACTACGGCTAAGAATGTGGGAAAGCCAGTTTACAAAGACCAAGCTTACACCAATCCCCTTAAAGTCAGCTTTACTGTTAAACATAAATGCATTGCTGGGACGACGTATTTACAGGGGCAATATACGTCGTGTTATATTAAAATGTGAAGGCCCTAGCACATTTTATTATTATTTTATTATTTGTTTGCTATTAGCGTGTCCAAAACGCATTAAGCAGGCGAAGTCCCAATTTGACCTGCCGAGGATGCGAGTGCCATCTGGATAACACTTTCGCAAGTAAAACTACCCGAGCGTGCAGCTGTAGGTCTGGTAGAAATGCTGAAAAGGGGTTTGTGCTTGAGTTTCCTCGTAACAGAATTATGTTTTCTCCTACATTCAAATTACATTCTGACGCCACCATGTCTGTAGGTTGTGGTTAAGTTGTACTTTACTATTTTTTTCTGACGGATTTCACTGTGAGAAATGCAATTTTTGTTCACCAAAACCTTGCACCTTGTGGAGGGCCTGCGCGGTTGGGGTGGTTCGGGATGATTTTCTTCGCCACGGAGCAAGCACGTCTCGAGTAGCCGTATACTTGCTGTCGCAATAAAGAAATTTTGGACCAGTAGCATAGATATTTCACTCATATTTGACCTGTCGTATACTTTCAGAAATGTATTGGTTAATAATAATAAGCATATCATGCATGAGACGTTATATCACGAAAAGAGCTGAAATTTTATTGCGATAGCAATTATATGGACACTCAAAGCGGATTTCTGCCATCGGCGTCGCCGTCAACGCCGGGAGGTTTCGTATGAAGTCCAAGGGCAATAAAATTGTCGCCGCGTGCCGTATGCTGTATGTGCGAGTGAAAGCGCAGCGAGGGACGCGTGTTTTCACGGAGAGCGAACGCGCGGCGGAGAGCAAACGCGACGTCTTTCGTCGCGCGAAAGGCCGTGGGGGGGGGGGGGGGGGGCTGGGAGGGAGGTGGGGCGACGTTGTGCTGCGGCACCAACTGCGTATCGTCACGACCTGGTGTAAGGTGAACTGACGACTCAATCTCGCACGCGAAAGGAGGAAAGCGGAATTTCCGCAACGCGGGAGAGAGGGGGTGTGGTATCTACTGTACCAGCAACTGCGTACTTGTAATTTCCGCGGCTGCGGGCGGTCACGCGCACCGTATCTTGAAGGCGATCTGCACACGCCTCCTACCTTTGTATGCGATGTGCTTTCGTCGCTCAGTTTTCGTTGAAGCGATAGACCGCACGAACCTTCGCTCGCTGCTGCCGCCGCGCTTGCTCCTGCCAGCGTTTTGACAGAAATCTGTGGTCATTGAGTGCGATCTACTCATGTTTGCTTGTGCGCATTGACCCATGCTTCTTAATTCAGATAGTAAGCGAATGTGTAGTAAGCGATAGTAAGCGAAGTTTATACAGCCAATAAAACTACTATCCTTACTCCGCATAGCTCTCTGCTCATTTGCTATCGCAATTGATGCTTCGCCTTTCGAGCGAAACTGCGACTTTTTTCTAAGAGCAGATGCGCTGGTTGAGTTGAGGGGGTCTTCTGATGCAAGGAATTGCACCATTTAACAGCTGTGATGCAGTGCAACACGTCGAACTTCTCGTCTACTAAAGTGACGTATGATATTGCTTTTGGTTAGCAGACGCTTACGCTTAAATTCAGCGCACACTTTGTAGATGTGTATCTAGTCGACACTACTCGGAGTATTCATAAATATCTTCCCTCTCCATATGGAGACACGGTTACTCAAAGGGGTAATTTATTAGCAATCATAACATACGTTTATGCTTATTGTTCATTTATTACATATCAAAAGCAATACTGACAAAGGAAAAGAAACAAAGGTTCGTTATATTAACCAAAAACGCGTCCGGTTGACTAACCTATGCAAGGAGACGAGAACACGAGAAGTGGAAGGTGTGAGAAGCAGGAATTAAATATGCTACGAGGCTGTGCACACGCACGGTCAGCCACGCACCCGTGTTCGCACCAACATTCCTTTTCAGAAGAAAAAATTTTCACTCCTCCCCTACCGGGAACAGTGGTGCACGCGACGCTTGTCCAACCTTAGGGCAGGAGTTGCTTAGTTTTTTTAGCAGCAGAACGAACCAAACGGCAGATCTATTCGGCAGAACGAACCAATGCGGCCTCCCCATCCGACTGCCGGGCCTGAACTGAGGGAATACGGCGGGCGCGGGGCGAGTGCAAATGAGGCTTTTTAGGATGCTGTTAACAGGCACGTTAACACGTTTCAGATGAATTAACTTCAGTTCAGTTCAGTTTCAGCAAGTATCGCATTGTTTCCTGCATGGCTGTTAACGCACGCATGAGCTATCCTGTGTTCTGCGCAGCAGGCCTTCTCTATCGGGAATGAGCCCGCGTTGCTTCGCGAAGAACTTCCCAATTTTGCGGTTTGCCTTCCTCATTCAAATTGGCTTAGTGCGTAACAAATGGCAGGGAATGACTATTCCTTGGGAGAGCTAAGCGCCCAGGGCCTACAATTGATGGTGGCGTAGGGGAGCTATAGATACGGTCCGGCCGCTGTCCACAACACACACATGGAGTTTGGTTTTCTTCCCATCGATTAATAACCTCAGCATCATTATCGGCACTTACGTCTTCACTGAAAGGCTTGATGATGGCCATGGCGAACGGAATGACCCTGGGCGCCTTCGTGACGTAGCTGAGCACGTCGTAGAGAACCGGGTAGAGGTACGAGATCACCTCCGTGCGCGGCCGGGTGAAGCTGATCTCACTGATCGCTAAGTGGCTCTCCTGCACGACACACCGGACTCCTTGTAACGCAGTGCGTTTTCTCGGCAAAGTGAGACAATGAGTATTCGCCAAAATACAGCGAATATTCTGTGCAAAGATAACATGATGATTACGTTCATTATTTGACAATGTTCACGAAATGCACATTTACACATTTTTATTTAATTGTGGAGTTCCTTTCCGGGATGATAATTACTAGCTTCATTATTTTTGTTTCAAGAAAAAACTACAGCTCAATGGGACACTCACCCTGTAAAGGACGTCACCAATAAGACCTGTCCACGTTCCGTTCTTGAGAGCTCCGTATTCAGGGCTGTCGACGTTCAGCGAGTACCTGCGCAGAGCTACATTATTTAGCATTGTGTTGGATCACCATATGAATGCTTACGTATACGTGACCTTTTGCAACGTTCCGCTCGCCGTTAGCATATCTGGTATACATGCGATGCCATGTTTACGGAAATGACACGGAATTAGTATAATTTTTTTATAAATACCGCATTGATGAGGTTGGCAAAACCCCAGATGGTCACTAAGCAAAACAAATCTGTCAGTTAGCCTAAAGAATGCTATTACCGCTAAATAGTGGTATAACCTACCTCACGATGGCGGTCAACGGTATTGCTATTAGCATTGATACAATGCAGCGACGCAACGCATTGCCACCGTCAAAACGCGTCATGTGTGAGGCATTGAGTTTCCTGCAAAAACTACAAGAAAGAAGTCTGTCGCCAGTGAGCCTCCGAAGCAGCAAGCATGAAGGTTTCAGCCAGCACTGGTATTATTGATGGTTAGGACATGGATTTGCCGAATCTTCATTACTTCTGGCTTTCAATGGCTTCGTGAGTTTGCGAACTGATAATTTTCAGCAATGTACTGCGGTGTAATAAATATGATTAAACATAAATAAAATTGTCTAAAGGCCCAATTCCAGAAAGTTACAGAAGCACTTAAGTCTCCTTACGTGCACTGAATGTGAAAGCATTATGACTCTCTCGCGCAATCTTTCTGGCGTTCTTTGATGAAGCCGCGGGGGCGTGTTTGAGCGTGTCGACTGTATCGACATCCATACTACTTGAGCGTCCATGTCACGTGACATTGTTACATGGTTGCGGCATCACTTGGTCGTGTCAGCTTGCAACTGATGGCTATCACTGCTAGCCATCCTAGTTGGAATTGATTCATCGTGAAACTTTGCACTAAACAAACGGGGACACAGGAAGAAGAGACAAGGACAAGCGCTTTCTAACAACTGGTTTTATTCAATTGGAATCCAGAGATGTGTTGCGCAGATCTGTGTGGTGTTTAAGTGTGATGTTTCGGAAAAACACAACCTGTTATTAGAAAGCGCTCGTCCTTGTGTCTTCTTTCAATGTCCCCGTTTGCTTAAGGCAAAGTTTCACGATGAACTTATGGTTCTTGTTCCCGTGACTGTGTCACGTGACGCGATCACTTCGTCATGCGCTCGAATTGGGCAAAGTCAATCTTTAGGGTGGACCACCACCATATTGGGTGTGGACGGAGTCAATTTTGGGAGTGGGCGACATCGGTATTGAACGTTGAACAACTAAATTTTCTGAATTGGGCAAAGTCAATTCGGTGGGTTAGGGCCACTGAAATTTTGAGGGTGAGTCAAGTCAATGTTGGGAGTGGGCCAAGTCGGTTTTGAACGTGGAACAACTCAATTTTCGAATTGGGCAAACTCGATTGTTTGTGTCGGCCAGGTCGGTTTTGATTTTCATTGAAAGCTGACATCATCACTTGGTCACGTGGGTTTTGGTGCCATCTGATGTTGACGCCGGACGAACGCCTACATTTTCCGTTTCATGGGGCATATAATGCTTTCGCATTAAAAAGGACAACAGCACAGAAGCCGACCATTTAAGCGATTACGTCACGGACGGATGCGTCGATAAGCGGCACGGAACACTTATAAAGGTCATTCCCGCGGGCAGATTAGTGGGGTGAGACGCTTGGCGCGTCGCAATTTGGGCACCGCGACAGGTGGAATCACTTCAATTAGTAGCGATTGTGCATGTTCGCGTATGCAGTATGCATGGTGCATATCTCAGCAAGCGTCGATTTACAGATGACATTGGCCTATTCAGCAACAATGGGGATGAATTACAACAAATGATTGCGGACCTTAACCGACAAAGTGTAAGAGTGTGGTGGAAGATAATATGCAGAAAACAAAGGTAATGTCCAATAGTCTAGTAAGGTAAAAACTGAGGATCACCAGTCAGCCTCTAGTGTCTGAAAAGGAGTAGGTTTATCTAGGTCAATCACTCAAAGGGGACCCTGATCATGAGAAGGAAATTTACAGAAGTACAAAATTTGATTGGAGTGCATACGGCAGGCATTGCCAAATCCTGACCGGGTGCTTACCACTGTAGTTGAACAGAAAAGCGCACAATCATTGCATTCTACCGGTGGTAACATATGGGGTAGAAACATTGAGGTTAACAAATAATCTCGAGAACAAGGTATGGACCGCACAAAGAGCGATGGAACGAAAAATGTTAGGCCTAACATTAAGAGACAGGAAGAGAGCGGTGTGGATCGGAGAACAAACGGGGATAGCCGATATTCTAGTTGACATCAAGAGGAAGCAATAGAGCTGGGCAGGCCATGTAATCCGTAAGACGGACAAAAAATTAAATTATGGGGTTTTACGTGCCAAAACAGTTCTGATTATGAGGCACGCCGTAGTGGGGGACTCCGGAAATTTGGACCACCTGGGGTTCTTTAACGTGCAGCTAAATCTAAGTACACGGGTGTTTTGGCATTTCGCCCCCATCGAAATGCGGCTGCCGTGAAGACGCATAACCGGCGGACCATTAGAGTTACAGAATGAATACGAAGAGAAGGGAAGCGCGGCCGAGGAAGCCAGAAAACTAGGTGGGGTGATGAAGTTAGGAAATTTGCAGGCGCAAGTTGGAATCAGCTAGCGCAAGACAGGGGTAATTGGAGATCACAGGGAGATGCCTTCTTCCTGTAGTGGACATAAATATAGGCTGATGGTCGTGATGATGATGATAATGATGCATGTTCGCAGAGTATTATTGTCTTCTTCATTAAAAAGTATCTTTGAAATTTAGGCAAATAAAGGCAGACAAAACGCAGTAAACAAAGCCGCCAGAACGTTTGAAGCTACAAGCAAGATGAAATAATGAACCTTCCTGCGATAGCGGAGCCATCGCTGTACCAGAATTCCCTCAAGTAGTTTTTGTAATAAACTCTTATGATCGGTATGAGCCGTGTGCTGCAGTGGGACTCCTCTTTCGTGCTCCTCTGGACAGGCGCGTCATCTAGTGGCACCACTGCGAAGCCTACGACGTTACGTCGCAGGCATGCCGAAGCGTATACGCCGTGTACTGCAGTCGTTTTTTTTTCTCTCAAGTTGCTGACGATGTTTAGAGTTGGCAACTTAATCATAGCGCATTTGGAAAGCGTTGAATATGAGAATGGCCTGCAATATATTGAAGTGTCTTAGAGCGATAGCTTTCTGTGGCTCTTCGCCGTACGCACGGCGCATGTCAACAAGTACAAAAAGTCAGCGCCCGCATCTTGTAGTTGACGATGAAGATAGGACTTACGAGAGGTATTCACCGGCGAAATTCCCTTCACGTCTGTAATCGTACTGTGGCCATAGAGTTTATCACCATATTACCTAGAGAGAAATATGGCACCACCGTCTATGGGCGTTTCTGAACGGGCACTCTGCCGCCATGGGAATGACTGTATGTGGGTGTGCGAGGCTTGTGTTGGCTGACGTTGTGAGAGGCTATGTCTAAAACGTGAATATGACTGCACAGAGAATGCTTTCTGAAAATAAAATCTTCATAGAATGTTTTTATTCACCCATATTGCATCTTTCAGTGAAGTTTACTCATCTGCAGTGCATACTCATGCGAAGAAAAGCAAGAACAGACGAGACACTGTCGCAAAGTGAACTCTAATCTTTGTCGTCTGCTCTTCAAACTTAGCGGCCCGCCGATATTTCATACGTTTCATACGAGTATAATTGCACATCTAAACTCAAGCCCTAATGATTAAATAAAACATGTTTTTCTGTAATAATGGTGATAAAACAGTTCAATAAAAATCGTAAGGCCGCAACATTCATATATGGGGACTGATTACTAGCAAGACAGTTTAGGCTGCATGCATGGGCTGTATGCATTATAAAATCATACATTTTTTATACGAGACCACACTACGCATACAAAAGTGCCGCCGCGGCCACCGCATCTACCATGCATCGGCCGCAACCGCTGCTGCCGCCGCGCCGGCACCTCCGACGCGCGTGACGTTATAACCACAGAAGCGCAGGCCGCGCGCACAGCCGCCGTCGCTAAACTATTGCCCACTCTCCCCTACCCATCTCAGTTGCTGCAGCGCCGTCGCCACACTCTTTCCCCGTCTCCCCTACCCGTCTCCATACCAGCAGAGCCAGCACCCTCGACGCGCGTGACGTTATAACCACAGAAGCGCAGGCAACGAGCATAGCCGCCGTCGCCACACTATTGCCCACCCTCCCCTACCCATGTCAGTTGCTGCAGCGCCGTCGCCACACTCTTTCCCATTCTCCCCTACCCGTCTCCATACCAGCAGAGCCAGCACCCTCGACGCGCGTGACGTTATAACCACAGAAGCGCAGGCAACGAGCATAGCCGCCGTCGCCACACTATTGCCCACCCTCCCCTACCCATGTCAGTTGCTGCAGCGCCGTCGCCACACTCTTTCTCATTCTCCCCTACCCGTCTCCATACCAGCAGAGCCGGCACCCTCGACGCGCGTGACGTTATAACCACAGAAGCGCAGGCAACGTGCACAGCCGCCGTCGCCACACTATTGCCCACCCTCCCCTACCCATGTCAGTTGCTGCAGCGCCGTCGCCACACTCTTTCCCATTCTCCCCTACCCGTCTCCATACCAGCAGAGCCGGCACCCACGACGCGCGTGACGTTATAACCACAGAAGCGCAGGCAACGTGCACAGCCGCCGTCGCCACACTATTGCCCACCCTCCCCTACCCATGTCAGTTGCTGCAGCGCCGTCGCCACACTCTTTCCCATTCTCCCCTACCCGTCTCCATACCAGCAGAGCCGGCACCCACGACGCGCGTGACGTTATAACCACAGAAGCGCAGGCAACGTGCACAGCCGCCGTCGCCACACTATTGCCCACCCTCCCCTACCCATCTCAGTTGCTGCAGCGCCGTCGCCACACTCTTTCCCATTCTCCCCTACCCGTCTCCATACCAGCAGAGCCAGCACCCTCGACGCGCGTGACGTTATAACCACAGAAGCGCAGGCAACGTGCACAGCCGCCGTCGCCACACTATTGCCCACCCTCCCCTACCCATCTCAGTTGCTGCAGCGCCGTCGCCACACTCTTTCCCATTCTCCCCTACCCGTCTCCATACCAGCAGAGCCGGCACCCTCGACGCGCGTGACGTTATAACCACAGAAGCGCAGGCAACGTGCACAGCCGCCGTCGCCACACTATTGCCCACTCTCCCCTACCCATCTCAGTTGCTGCAGCGCCGTCGCCACACTCTTTCCCCTTCTCCCCTACCCGTCTCCATACCAGCAGAGCCGGCACCCTCGACGCGCGTGACGTTATAACCACAGAAGCGCAGGCAACGTGCACAGCCGCCGTCGCCACACTATTGCCCACCCTCCCCTACCCATGTCAGTTGCTGCAGCGCCGTCGCCACACTCTTTCCCATTCTCCCCTACCCGTCTCCATACCAGCAGAGCCAGCACCCTCGACGCGCGTGACGTTATAACCACAGAAGCGCAGGCAACGTGCACAGCCGCCGTCGCCACACTATTGCCCACCCTCCCCTACCCATGTCAGTTGCTGCAGCGCCGTCGCCACACTCTTTCCCATTCTCCCCTACCCGTCTCCATACCAGCAGAGCCGGCACCCTCGACGCGCGTGACGTTATAACCACAGAAGCGCAGGCAACGTGCACAGCCGCCGTCGCCACACTATTGCCCACTCTCCCCTACCCATCTCAGTTGCTGCAGCGCCGTCGCCACACTCTTTCCCATTCTCCCCTACCCGTCTCCATACCAGCAGAGCCAGCACCCTCGACGCGCGTGACGTTATAACCACAGAAGCGCAGGCAACGTGCACAGCCGCCGTCGCCACACTATTGCCCACCCTCCCCTACCCATGTCAGTTGCTGCAGCGCCGTCGCCACACTCTTTCCCATTCTCCCCTACCCGTCTCCATACCAGCAGAGCCAGCACCCTCGACGCGCGTGACGTTATAACCACAGAAGCGCAGGCAACGATGCACTAGCCGCCGTCGCCACACTATTGCCCACCTCTCCCTACCCATGTCAGTTGCTGCAGCGCCGTCGCCACACTCTTTCCCATTCTCCCTCTACCCGTCTCCATACCAGCAGAGCCAGCACCCTCGACGCGCGTGACGTTATAACCACAGAAGCGCAGGCAACGAGCACAGCCGCCGTCGCCACACTATTGCCCACCCTCCCCTACCCATGTCAGTTGCTGCAGCGCCGTCTCCACACTCTTTCCCATTCTCCCCTACCCGTCTCCATACCAGCAGAGCCAGCACCCTCGACGCTGCGTGACGTTATAACCACAGAACGCAGGCAACGTGCACAGCCGCCGTCGCCACACTATTGCCCACCCTCCCCTACCCATCTCAGTTGCTGCAGCGCCGTCGCCACACTCTTTCCCATTCTCCCCTACCCGTCTCCATACCAGCAGAGCCAGCACCCTCGACGCGCGTGACGTTATAACCACAGAAGCGCAGGCAACGTGCACAGCCGCCGTCGCCACACTATTGCCCACTCTCCCCTACCCATCTCAGTTGCTGCAGCGCCGTCGCCACACTCTTTCCCATTCTCCCCTACCCGTCTCCATACCAGCAGAGCCAGCACCCTCGACGTGCGTGACGTTATAACCACAGAAGCGCAGGCAACGAGCATAGCCGCCGTCGCCACACTATTGCCCACCCTCCCCTACCCATGTCAGTTGCTGCAGCGCCGTCTCCACACTCTTTCCCATTCTCCCCTACCCGTCTCCATACCAGCAGAGCCAGCACCCTCGACGTGCGTGACGTTATAACCACAGAACCGCAGGCAACGAGCATAGCCGCCGTCGCCACACTATTGCCCACCCTCCCCTACCCATGTCAGTTGCTGCAGCGCCGTCGCCACACTCTTTCCCATTCTCCCCTACCCGTCTCCATACCAGCAGAGCCAGCACCCTCGACGTGCGTGACGTTATAACCACAGAACCGCAGGCAACGAGCATAGCCGCCGTCGCCACACTATTGCCCACCCTCCCCTACCCATGTCAGTTGCTGCAGCGCCGTCTCCACACTCTTTCCCATTCTCCCCTACCCGTCTCCATACCAGCAGAGCCAGCACCCTCGACGTGCGTGACGTTATAACCACAGAACCGCAGGCAACGAGCATAGCCGCCGTCGCCACACTATTGCCCACCCTCCCCTACCCATGTCAGTTGCTGCAGCGCCGTCGCCACACTCTTTCCCATTCTCCCCTACCCGTCTCCATACCAGCAGAGCCAGCACCCTCGACGTGCGTGACGTTATAACCACAGAACCGCAGGCAACGAGCATAGCCGCCGTCGCCACACTATTGCCCACCCTCCCCTACCCATGTCAGTTGCTGCAGCGCCGTCTCCACACTCTTTCCCATTCTCCCCTACCCGTCTCCATACCAGCAGAGCCAGCACCCTCGACGTGCGTGACGTTATAACCACAGAACCGCAGGCAACGAGCATAGCCGCCGTCGCCACACTATTGCATACCCTCCCCTACCCATGTCAGTTGCTGCAGCGCCGTCGCCACACTCTTTCCCATTCTCCCCTACCCGTCTCCATATCAGCAGAGCCGACACCCTCGACGCGCGTGACGTTATAACCACAGAAGCGCATGCAACGTGCACAGCCGCCGTCGCCACACTATTGCCCACTCTCGCCTACCCATCTCAGTTGCTGCAGCGCCGTCGCCACACTCTTACCCCGTCTCCCCTCACCATCATCATCACCATCAGCCTATATTTATGTCCACTGCAGGACGATGGCCTCTCCCTGCGATCTCCAATTACCCCTGTCTTGCGCTAGCATATTCCAACTTGCGCCTGCAAATTTCCTAACTTCATCACCCCACGTAGTTTTCTGCCGTCCTCGACTGCGCTTCCCTTCTCTTGGTATCCATTCTGTAACCCTAATGGTGCACCGGTTATCCACCCTACGCATTACATGGCCTCCCCAGCTCCATTTATTTCTCCTAATGTCAACTAGAATATCGGCTATCCCCGTTTGCTCTCTGATCCACCCCGCTCTCTTCCTATCTCTTAACGTTATAGGCCTAAAATTTTTTTGTTCCATCGCTATTTGTGCGGTTCTTAACTTGTTCTCAAGCTTCTTTGTTAACCTTCAAGTTTCTGCCCCATAGGTTAGCACCGGTAGAATGCAATGATTGTGCACTTTTCTTTTCAACAACCTCCCAGTCAGGATTTGGCAATGCCTGCCATATGCACTGCAACTCAATTTTATTCTTCTGTGAATTTCTTTCTCATGCTCAGGGTCCCCTGTAAGTAATTGACCTAGATAAACGTACTCCTTTACAGACTCTAGAGGCTGACTGGCTATCCTGAATTCTTGTTCTCTTGCCAGGCTATTGAACATTATCTTTGTCTCCTGCATATTCATCTTCAAACCAATTCTTACACTTTCTCGATTAAGGTCCTCAATCATTTGCTGTAATTCGTCTCCATGGTTGCTGAATAGGACAATGTCATCTGTAAACCGAAGGTTGCTGAGATATTCGCCGTTGATCCTCACTCCTAAGCCTTCCCAGACTAAGAGCTTGAATACTTCTAAGCATGCAGTGAATAGCATTGGAGAGACTGTGTCTCCTTGCCTGACCCCTTCCTTGATAGGCAACTTTCTACTTTTCTTGTGGAGAACCAAGTTAGCTGTCGAATCCTTGTGGATATTTGCTAAGATATTCCCGTATGCCTCCTGTACTCCTTGATTACGCCATGCCTCTATGACAGCTGGTATCTCTACTGAATCAAATGCCTTTTCATAATCTATGAAAGTCATATAGAGAGGTTGATTGTACTCCGGCGATTTCTCGATTACCTGATTGATAACATGGATATGATCCATCGTAGAATATCCCTTCCTGAAGCCAGCCTGTGCTCTTGGTTGGCTGAAGTCAAGTGTTGCTCTGATTTTATTGGAAATCATCTTTTTTGAATATATTATACAATACTGAAAGCACCTAATGGGTCTGTAATTCTTCAATTCTTTAACGTTTCCCTTCTTATGAATAAGTATAATGTTTGCGTTCTTCCAGCTCTCTGGTACACTTAAAGTTGTGAGGCATTGCGTATAAAGGGCCGCAAGCTTTTCAAGCATGATATCTCCTCCACCTTTGATTAAATTAACTGTTATTCCATCTTCTCCAGCAGCTTTTCCCCTGGTCATGTCTTTCAAGGCCATTCTAACTTTATCTCCCCTACTTCTTTCTACATCTTCCATCTCCCCTACCCGTCTCCATTCCAGCAGTGTCATATCCTCCTACGCGCGTGACGTTATAATTACAGAATCGCAGGGCACGTGCACAATCGTCCCCAGTCCTGTCCATTCGGATCGGCTCCATTGCTGTCGCCGATACGGACGCAAGCGGCCCAGGGTAACCCCCATGAGAACGCATGCGCGAACGAATGCACACGGGGGCTAGAGATAAACAGCTTCGCTGTAAAAATGGGACGCAAACCTCGAGATCATGGCAGCATTTGTTAGCAGCAAGCGTTCGCATGGCACAGCATAAACCATGCATTTACTTCAGTTAAGATATGGTAGTGTCAGCGCCTCTATTTTTTCAATGCCAGCCAGATGCGGCCGATGCAATGGTTCACCCTCTCCGATCGCCCTTTCCTACTCTCCCCCGTCGGTTAGCGCTCGCGCCTGCTTTACGGTCGTGGAGCAGAGTACCCTCTGGGTGGCGCCTCACGACGCCAGTCGCTAGGGTGCCTCAACGCCAGCGCCGCCGTTCAGGGTGGTGCCATCCTTTGACCACCCCCAAGCCGCCGCTTTCTCGCTGCGACGCCATCTTGAATCACTGCGAGCGGTTGCGATTGCTTGGTGCCGGTGCTTAGTTCGAGACACAGTGCGCGCGGATGCTTCGTTGACGCTTCTACTTGCAGGACAGTGTTCAGCCGCATGAATGACAAGCTTGTCAAGTGCATCGAGTCGACATGACGGGCTGTTGTGTTCCCAAGTGCACCGGATCGACGCGTAAAGGGCTTCGTTGTTTACGCTTCCCCCGGGACCCAGAGCGAAGAAGAGATGGGAAGCCCAAGTAAAGCGGTATCACTGGAAGTCAACGGATAGCTCCTACATTTGCGAGGTAAGTGTCAAGAAAGTTTAGACTATCGCACCGTGTTTTTCATTTAAATAAGAAAGTATTCTCTGATCCTCGCTCACGTACCTACGTTCCCTCACGAACTAAGCACTGCACCGATGCTGTCTGAGTAGCCTATGGTTTGCGAGCGCGCGTCGCATAGGCTTTTGCCGTTTTGATCAGCGCAGTCTATGCGAGTAGTACCCTTATTTTAAGGACTGAAGAAAATGCTTCGCCGCGAAATAGTCTTACATTAGCTACAAATCGTCATGTAAACCACCTATTTTACTTTTTCACGGGAAGCACACATCGTGTGTCTCTTGTTTCTCTTTTTTTCCTCAGTTTCTTTTTTCGCTACTGGTTATTTGGTACTAAAGAACTCAGTGCTTCTTCTGGGGAGAGCGGCTGTTGTGTACATGGCAAGTGAAGCATTGTGATTTTCTCTGGTTTCTCAGCAGATATCTTGCGGATCTCAGGTTGTTACGTTATGTAGCTGATTTTTATACGAATATATTTGTAGCGTGGTGCTCGTAAGCCGATGGTCATTCGTGCTCATTCCCGATCGTAGTGGGTACTGTGACGGTCTTTAAATACCTGTGCACGGTATGCCCAGGTGTAGTAGAGTTAAGGGGCATCATGGGACCAAAATGTTTCGGCGCTTTCTGGCATGGTGTCTGTTGTTGTAGCCTGTGCATTTCTTCGAAACGCGTGAAGCGAGGTAATACAGCATTACTTCTGCGAAAATTTATTTTAAGCACTGTAATGGGTTCTGTGTATTTACAAGGCAACTTTTCATATCAATAATCACTTTTGTTGTTTTACTTGTACTTAGAAACACTTTAAAGAGGACCAGTACGAGGGAAATCGACAGGATGGGCACCGTCTGTTAAAGGCAACAGCCCTACATCATCATGGACTATATTTTCGAAGTGAAAAATATTGCTAATATGTATTTAATTGACTGTCTTAGTTTCATTTACGGTTTTTGTACGCGATATGTATGCAGTGTTGTTTATTTTTTTAATGTAGTTATCAGTGTTCTAATGGCTATTTATAAAATGTTCTGTACTCGCCATCGATGTGTTTGGCTGATGCGACGTATTCGATGGTAGCTGATGTATTCTGGCTGGATATCTTGATTAATATTACCCGTGGTTGTGTTTTCTTGCTTGTATTCTTGTTTTCGATTTATATTGTGTGTAATAATGTAGATGTACTCGCTTGAACCCCCCCCCCCCATGTAATGAATAAATTAAAAAACTCTCCCTATCCCGAATTGTGTGTGTCGAGCCTACCTTGCGAATTTTTTTTTTATCTCGTCTTTCAACATAACCTTCCTGCGCCACACAGTACATATAATTTTTCATGTACATATCTCTTTCATGAGTGACTGTACTAGACATTACCAAGTAAATGAATTTTGTGCATCTTTTGGTTTCTTGTGTGTACTACGCAAGATTGACACAGACAAGTTACGTTACATTTTATTGCGATAGGCAATTATATAGACACTTCTACCGGATTTCTGCCGTCGCCGTCGCCGTGAGGTTCCCTATAGATAAAATCTTCGCCGCGCGCGGTATGCCCGAGCGGAAGCGTGCGGGGACGCGCGCTATCACGGAGAGCGAACGCACTCAATCACACACGCGCAAGCAAGGAAGGGGGAAGCCAGCGCCGGAGGGAGCGAGGGGGCGGGGGGGAGGGGGCCGCACTTCTACTCTGCCAACAACCGCGCTCGTCGCTCGTCCGCACCGTCTCTTATCTGCACACGGCTCTGACCTTTATGCGCCGTGCATTCGCCGCTCAGTTTCCGTTGAAGCGATAGACCGCACGTAACTTCGCCCGCTGCGGCGTATGGGCTCGCTGCCAGCGTTTTGACAGTCGTTGTCTGTAGTCATTCAGTGTGATCTATTCATGTTCGTTTGTGCGCGCTAACACCACGCTTGTTCATTCAGTTAGTAATAGTCGGGCCACATTTTCCAACGCACGCTACACATGCAATGCTGCCCGGATCGGCAGTGCAGCACTACAGGTGTGTCCCTTCGCACGCGCTGCCCACGGGAAGCGCTTCTCATCAACACCACCGTTTCACATGCGCCTTCTCGTGGTCATCGAGTCTCTCTTCATGTCGGTTACTTACGCCGCAGCACACCTGCTTACTTAATCAGCTCATGTTTACTACAATTCATATTGCTACCAAAGCCGCTCACCTTACTTCGTATGACATTGATGTGTTGCTATCGCATTCATTGCTTCGCCCTTAGGGCGAAACTGTGACATTTTCTTTCTCTACATCACTAACTAAACCTTATTTTCACATCGCAGTTATTTTTACACCAGCTTAATACTGTCAGCACACAGTTTTGTAGGCAAAAAACGCAAAATTGCGCGTAGATATTCGTCAAATAATTGCAACGAACGCGAAGAGCACGCGCAACGTAAGGGAAACTAACCGCCGTGCGCGAGTGGCTGGCTACGGTAAAGGAGGCGTGACGTGTGAACCAAAATACAACAGCGAAAAAGAAAAACTTCCACACATAGGGGGTCGCAATCCTGTTATACCAAGCATCGAAGCGCAAAAAAGGAAAATAGTGCGTATTTCAAACATACACACGGCATATTAAATGTGATTGAATAAGGCAACTTGGGGAATGTTCCCGGCGCCATGCATTTACGTCTTCTACCTTCGACGAGTTAACGGCTATTGCTTATAAAGATGTGCAGATGCGATACCGATAAAAAATCC
The DNA here is from genome assembly GCF_013339745.2 of Dermacentor silvarum. Lineage (NCBI taxonomy): Eukaryota > Metazoa > Arthropoda > Arachnida > Ixodida > Ixodidae > Dermacentor > Dermacentor silvarum. The sequence continues at coordinate 129,403,705 of NC_051160.1, forward strand.
TCATCAAGGCAAAGCACTTGGAAGTGCGCCGCGAGTAACACTATTTATGAACGCAAGCCTAGCTGAGTCGGAGCTAGTGTGATTCCATATGGCGGCGTCAGCGGGGTTGTCTCCACCCTGAACGGCGGCGCTGGCATCGAGGCACCCTACTAGTCGCAGGAAGTAATTTTGACTGACGCGTGAAGCGTCAACCGCATCCTCTCCGGAACGGCAGCGGCGCATGCTCAGTGGCTCAAACGCACGCGTGACGCAAGCAGTCGTACTTATAGAATTACTATATATGGCTCCCGCAGGCTCCCGTAAAGAGCATATAGAGTAACTCTAGTCGTACCTAGAGATGTAGGCTCCCTAGTCGCACCCACCGATTAGCGTCATATCGCGGCAACTCACTGAACTATGGCGCACCAACGGCTCCCATTGCAGAGCGAGCGATTGCACTGGCATTGAAAAAATAAAGGAGGCGCTGGTATAGTGTAAAGGATATGAAGGCAACTTGAAGAATATATCGTCAGATAGTATTATTCAAGTTGCCTGGTTACCAGCCGCAGTTTCCCGTAATGTTTGTTCGGTATGCAGGCGAAATGTGCAGCCTAACCAGAGCAAGCATGGAGGCTTTTCAAAACAGCATATGCTAAAAGTGCTTATACACACTCCTCGCTGTTGTTTTAAATGCGTAAGCATTTCTATGGTTACCCAACGAGAAAACTGTCCGAGCGTCCGTCCGTCCTTCGCTTAAGACGATCGCTTTCGAGTTCGCCAGCTGTGGAAGAAGACGGCGACGAAGGCGCGAGCCACTAGTGGCACGAGCACATCTCTGCGACTACGTGACGTGTGCAATCAGGCACGCACTAGGCACTCCTTTAGCCTTTAGTAAGCCAGAACTGTGGAGCAGCCATGGCTTCGGATTGGAACGTCATCAGTGCACCTGGCTCTGCCACTTGCAGTAGTTTGCGTGCCTCATCAGTTGACGTTGCGCCGCCTTCCTCAGCAGTTCGTGTCGCCGCAGCGCTGTCGCATTTACCGTAATGGCGCCATGGCGACCGCAGCCGCTGAGCCGTGCTAGGACTACCAGCATAGTTGAGTGTGAGCACTCAACACCACGTCGTTACTACGAAATCCTTACTCCTCATTCAGATAACTCCCTGAGGAAATTCTACACAACTTTTTTTTTCCCTCATACAATTCCACCCTGGCGTTCACTTGATTTACCCACCGCGGAAGTATCGCGACAATTAAACATGTGTAACTGCGATTGCTCATGCAATAAAGACAGACTACGACTAACACTCTTGAATTCGGCTCAAAGCTCGCAGAAGATCCAAACGCATACAAGTGATTGTAGGGAGTGATGTTTACTCTTATAGCACCATAAATATTCGAGTGAGGAAACACTATTACAAAGCAATGCTGATTACAGCGTCTTCTCCTATTTGGGGATGGGGCAAAGACTGGGAAAATTGGGAGTAAAAATGTTGCAAGCGACGCGGTGCCTCCACCGCCTTTATCTTCCTTTTAGTATAGTGCCTAGAATATACTTAAGTATATTCTAGGCACTATACTTTTAGTAGCACGTACTCCATCTCGTATGTAAACGCCATAGCCTCCAGAAAAAAAATATTCGACTATACTTTATGCGTGCTTGATATGCAAGGAAGCCTAGCGTACAAAGACCGTGGCTCTCCATGAAAAAATTGTCGCAGTTTCACCCAAAAGGCGAAGCATCATTTGCGATAGCAAATTAGTGGAGAGCTATACGGAGTAAGGATAGTAGTTTTATCAGCTGTATAAACTTGGACATGCAGCAGCACCAGCAACGCGGAGAAATGTTGCCGACGCCGTCGGCGTTTCTCCCGGGTTCGCACCGAAAGCGCGCAGCGTTGGTGACTGTTGCCGGTGCCTCTGGGGGCGGCTCGGAGGTTTTCGACGAGATCAGAATGGGACACTCGTCGAGCAGCGTCGGAAATCTTACCCACCTTCTCGCCTCGCAACGTTTTTAGATGATGATAAGTGGTTCTTGAGGGAAAGGGAAAGGTTGGCGCTATCTTCTGCAGCCCTCGAGGGAGCACGGCTCAGCGCCAACGTTTTTAGATGCGAAGCATCTTATGCTCGGGGCTATGTCACTCCCTCCCTCCCTACCTCCCTCCATCCATCCAACCGCCGTGCGTCCACACCCCTACTGCTCATGCGCATCATCCTCCCCCTCCTCTCCTCTCCTTGTCTCATCTCCTCTCCTGTCGGCATTCTTCCTCTCCTCTCCGACGCTCCTCTCCTCTCCGAATTGCGCAACGAACACACCTGCGGCTCCGCGCGCGATAATTCGAAGCAGATTAGGTTAGAGGCGCGACGGTAGGCGCCCCAGAGGCACCGGCAACAGTCACCAACGCCGCGCGCGTTCGGTGCGAACGCGGGCAAGACGCCGACGGCGTCGACAACAGTTCTGCGCGTTGCTGGTGCTGCTGCATGTCCAAGTTTATACAGCTGATAAAACTACCTTGAGTCGACCCCATGGCTGCTTCGCATACCACTCAGGGTTCCCCTACGGGAAGATGGTGTAATTTTTTATATAAATACGCATTTGGTGCTGCAGCTAAACGTCGCCTCCACTCCCTCCGTCCCGTCCCGCCATGGCCTTTCGCGCGATGGAAGAAGTCGTGTTCGCTCTCTATATATGGTGACTGTTAAGCAGGAAAGAGACGCTTAATTTTGCAGCCTTTCAGGGAGCACGGCGCAGAACGCGCGTTTGCTCTTCGACGTGCGTTCGCTCCCCGTGAAAGCGCGCGTCCCTCGCGCCCTTTCACTCGCACATACAGCGTCCGGAGCGTGGGGACGATTTCATCGCCGTTGACCTTATACGGAACCTCACGGCGACGGTGACGACGACGGCAGAAATCCGCTTCGGAGTGTCCATGTAATTGCTATCCCAATAATAACTTGTCGCAAAGTCAGAAGTCTTGGCTCCCCATCAAGCCTTGGCTCTGCATCTGCTCAAGAATTGGTGCAAGCTTGCCATACACAACGAACAGCTCTGGGTAATGTCTCACTGAGGTATTAGATATAATCGTCTTTTTTATTTGCTTTTTCGAAAGCGTCTGGAAGCGGGAGGAGGGGTGCGGGTAGGGGGGGGGGGGGCATCATTTCATGGGATGTCCGCTATATTTTGGAAATATACACCGTTTCCCTTCCTGTTCACTGACTGTTTCGCGATCTCGTAGGGCCTGCAGTCACTTTCACGCTGTTTAATACAGATTTGTGCCCGCAGTAGCACAGACACCTTGTTAGAAATACAGTTGTTAATTCTTAAAATGCGCCAAGATGGTGACTAACGTGAAGTTGAGTCTGTGGCTGATGGCCTTGAGCAGGGAGAGTTCGACCCCTTCCTGGACCTGGAACTCGCCGTCGGGTCCCGGCTTGTCCACGACCACGTACGGGGTATTCTGTGCCAAAGCGGAAGGCAAGACAGCTGACATCAAATTGAACGAGCAGGACCTCAGTTTTTGAAGGAAATTGCCAACAATTAGTAAGTGCAAAACAATGCAAGCACGGAATTATATAAATCTGAAAGTCTGCAATCCAAACAGATATCCTGGTTCTTTAAACTACATCAGTTAGAGCATCCCTAACAGACAAATGTGAAATGTGCATGTAATGCTTGCGTGAAATTTGGAATAATAAAAGCATCGTCCGCGCATATTTCGGTGACGTCCAAGCACATGGTCCTCGGTAAAACGACGCGGATGAGGTGCACAACACAGGTTCCTATCCTGTCCTTGACTGCGCCAAATGTGTAATAAAACTGAGATAATCAGTATGACAAGGCAGCCATCCTTGTTTATTGTAACTTCTTTCTCCTCTTCTCTTTTTGCCTTCTTCTACCTTACAAGATTGTTAGTGTTTATAAGGATTCCACAAAAGTCCGACTCACTAATTCTTAGTATATCGAAGAGCAGTGTGGAATATACTTTAATTTTGTCTACTTTATATGTATTATTGCACGCTTTTCGTAAATGAAATATCGTTCTTGAATTGCTCAGATAGATTGGTTGTCCACATTCGCCTGCTATGGGCCGATTTTCATAGGGTTTACTTCAAGTTGTATGAAACGCCCAGTATAAGTAGCAGGTTCAGTTGTCAGGTTAAACTGTGGCTGACAGTGTGGCACACGTACACTGTGCAGCCGCCGTTTCCAGATGTGATCATAGCCCCTTACCTTATAAATATTCCGGATATTTCCGCCGTAAGGGCGTGGTTCGATTTCATTGCTTGCTCAATTTCAAGTCTAAGAGCTGTACAATGGGCGATGAGAGATGCCGCGGGGCAGAGCTGCAGACCTATTTTGGCAACCTGGCTTTCTATAACGTGCATCTAAATCTCCCTATAGAGCATGTTTGCATTCAGGTTTCAGCTCATCCGGCATCCGTGGTCTCTTGGTAATCAGCGGCGCGTTTTATTTTCTGAGCCACAGCGACCAGTTGGTTCCTTGACAATAAAGGGCCCCTGTAAAGTGGGAAGTTCAAATATAAGCTATAGCCCAAAACTACAAGAGAAACGAAGTTCCACAATACAAGGGAACTTTTTTCGTGAAGCGATAAACCAGGAAGCCAGAGGTACCGCTTTAACTTGATAGGCCACTTTATAACTTATTCCGTTTCTATTCAAATGGTGAAAACTGGGTATGTATGAGAGCTCTCTTTTCCATGAAAACGTAATTATTTCTATAGAGCATCTGTTGCGATCTACTACGGTCGATGCAAACTTTCATGAGAGACTGTGTTTGTAGTTGGCTGTGAGCGGACATAAACTTGCACGATGTCAGCGGTAGTTGTTCCAGCTAAGCGCCATCTATTGCTTCTAACTGCTAGATGAAATTGTAGGTACGCGTCATGATTTAAAATGGGTAAGCAAATCCAGGATGAACCTTTGTTCGCCTTGAGCGTTTCTCCTCAGTTCACTTCTTCGCCTTTCTCCTTCCTTAGTTATAAGAAACACGGAAAGGTTAGCCACTGAAAGGGCCCACTATCTCAAATCTTACCCATGACAGACAACAAAGAAGGGGGAAAAAAGGGTAATAAAATCACAAAACGTTGTCGAAATAAGTTTATAACAAAATAATGACAAACTTGATAACGATTTCACTGAACATGGAGCAAAACGCAGCAGAAGAAAGGAGCGAAGCGCATAAGATCAGCGCTAACGTGGACAGTTCGTGGGGACAGAGAAAATTAAAGACCTACATAAGTTATTATCCACCTGTATATGATGAAGTTACAGTCCCAAATAGATTTTCTTTGAATGCGCTTCTTTGCATGTGGGTGCCACGAAGACATGAGCCCGCAAGCAGATCTAGCCTTCGATGACGTCGACACTTTGTCCCACCGACGATGCTCACCCTTTAAGCACAGAAGCGCCCCTCACGCTCTTGCACACAACGCGACCATGTAGTACAGAGCGAAGCTGCTCACATTCACGGCGCTGACGAGCAGGTGGGCGCCGCTCAGTCCCGGCAGGTAGTCGAAGTGGTCGTTACGGCGCCATATGAAGCCGCAGTAAGTGCAGGCGATATGGAAGTCGTTCGCCGCGTACAGAATTAGCGTCACGCCACCAGCTGCGTGCTGCTCCAAGGCCTACACGTCGAGGAGAAGAAAAAAGAAAGATAGAGAGGAAGGGAGTTATGTAAGTGTAAAAACGACTGGCTACCCTGCACTGGGGTAAGATGTATAGGAAATTTAAGATGACACAGGGAGATCTGAGGTGACATAAAAGAGAGAGAGAGAAAAATTGTCACAGAAACTATCGGAGAGTGGTTGTCAAAATTAGCGGTAGCTTTCGGTGTAACGCTGCATATTCCCATATCATGTGTGGATCCCGAAATCTTACTGCTACACCAGCAGACACGCAAAGCGGCAATCTCGGCAATCTCGCTGCCAACCACAACGCTGAATGCCATGACACAGTCTTTTTTTGTTGCAGTGACTGCACCCCCGTTAAAATTCCGTTGCAACACCCCCGATTCCTAGTATCCTGCCACAACTTCATTGCAATTGCGATCCACACAGCACCCGCGCTGGATGCGGAAGTTGTCTGTTGCGGATGGGGAGCTATCACTTTAATGTAGTGTTGGAATCACCAAGGTGCCATCAATATCTGACCGGAAGGGTTAATCAGCAGCAGCCGCCTCCCCGTGACGAGGCGGCGTGGATGGTGGTGCCCGACTCATTACGTGATGCTCTCCGCATGCCGGCATGTCGGAGCAAGCGGGGCCACACCTTTATAAGCTAACGCAAAGAAGGGTCGAAGGGGGAGACCGCTTCGAGACATCGCAGCAATCAAGCGCGCTTGAGGCATGCGCCCCGCCGGGGCCAAGGTTAATCGGCCAGCGTTCGCCAACAAATGCAGGAAGCCTGGTCGAGTTTGCTCACACTGCTCAATTCGTTCCATGTGCGCGCAGTCTATTGTAACTGGTTAACTTTCTTTAATAAATAGAGCTTCATTTTCGTCAATCGCTGCCTTTTCCTGTAGAGGACTGTATGAGACCCAGCCATATTTAAGGCTGCATACCCCTTGTGTACCCTTGGCACACCCGTTACGGGGTGATTAGCTGAAAATGGACACATGCCAATATTGCACACACGGTGCCGAAGTTGTCTTTTCGGGCGCATACACAGTAGTAAATACCCGGTGACCCAAGTTGCATGCTAGGGCAGAGAGTAGCTATCAGCAAGTTCTCTATTCGGGCTGATACCCGCTGCCCAATGTTGCCTGTTAGGCAACACAACAGCCTGCACCCACATGGTGGCCCAAGATATTAGACAACTTGGTTGACTGAGCATGTGCTATTAATTATTGTGTGAGATCGCACAACCATCCAAAGTAGCCAAAGGAAAGTTATCGCCTAAAAAAGTGAGAACTGGTAACTTCAAAGTTGGCACTACTTTATGAACCATCCGATCTAATTCTGCTTTGCCTTTCGTCTTTACATTCTGCAAGCAGGTGCAGCAGGAATGGGCTACAACTTTCCTAGTGCCCCATTTTCGAGGAGCTACTCACGTCAGCTTCCAGCACTCTAGCACAAACCCTGGCGCTGTCCGGAGAGTGATTGCGGTTAACGTTTCCCGAGGACCCTCAGGCCTAAAATTTTGAAGGATTTTCTTCTGTATTAACCGATGTTTAAAAAACGTTTCTTGGTCGATAGTCTGTATACGGCCGCTGCTATGCATCTGAGTTTCATACTTGCGTGAGTGAAGCTTACACCAAAGAAGGTGCGTCAGGTCTGGCTTCTCCGCAATAATGTAATTTCTAAAGTGAAGCGCGCTTTACTCTTCTTGTTTACTTTGCAGTGAATTACTTGTACAGGCATAACCGAGAACGCTGCCACGGTAACCGTAAGTTGCTTTAGAAACAAACATTGTTGCTCAATCCATCTCTCTATGATTCTCGCGGTAATGCGTTAGCATTGAATCAATATATTGGCATAACGTATTGCCGCAGCCGAAAAGAAAGATGCGCGAGGCGTGTACAGGTGCGTGATTCCTCTTTCGCGCATCCCTAAGAACACTCGCCGCCATCTGGCACCGCCATCTCGAAGCCTGCGCGTGTCCTCGAAATACATGGAACGTCGGTGCGTGCAAAGGCTGAGAAACGCGACATGCGGCAACGGGGCTCCTCTCTTGGGCTTCTCCGTACACACTACGCCATCTAGGGGCACTTCCGAGAAGTCTTCGTGTGGCGTCCGAGACGAGAAGTGTGGCGCGCCGATGGCTGCAAGCGCTGACAATTTCTCCCTCGCTTGCCGCACATTCAGCGCCACGTATTCAGTGACTCAAGTTGGCGAGTGGTTCCTTGAAGAGCGGCGCATATACCAAGTGCATTCATGGCGTAGCTCGCTCAAGTATTGGCGTGAAAGGCGTTCATCAAAAAGCGGCACGTACCAAACGCTTTTCGGGAGCATGCCTGATAATGCGTCCGATTGCTGTCTTAAGGAACCTTTGGAGCGTGGTTTCGATTCCGCTCTGCATCGGATAACTTTAAGCCATCCTTTTCGTCATTGTAGAGAGGCGCATTCGCAGTGGCACATACCTGACTGCCCAAGTTTCCGTCAGAGAGTTTACTTGAACAATGAGCCATGGATGGATGGATCAATAACTTTATTAGTGTCCTTTAGGGCGCGTGCTAGCGCGCAGCGGGCCGCTCCCACGTCGGGACAGAAAGGCCGAGCCTCTCCGCCGCGTCGCGGGCCCGTTGGACAGCCCATAACTGTTCTTCGAGGTTGGGGCTGCGTAGAACCGCATCCCAACGTGAAGAACTGTTGCTTTCATCGCCGCGTAACGCGGGACACCGCCAGAGCATGTGAGGTAAGCTCGCTAAGTCATTGCATAGTGCACATGTGTTTGTTGTCTGAATTTCGGGGTACATTTTGTGAAGAAGTAGGGGGTTTGGGTATGCCCCCGTCTGTAGAAGCCTTAGTGTTAAAGCCTGAGGTCTATTGAGTTTACAATGCGGGAGGGGGTAAATCCTACGAGCCAAGTAAAAATGCTTAGTAATGTCGTTGTACGAGAGAGGAGAGTCCCGATAGTCAGTACCCCCAACGTCATGCTGCCCGGTGGTACTCGTAGCTACGCGGTTGATAATTCCTCGCGCAGCATTGTGTGCCGACTCATTGAGGTTGGGCGGGGCACCCTCGATCTGTCCCATGTGGGCTGGAAACCAGATCGAAACTCAGCGATGAACGCTTAACTGTAAATGTGCAACGTGTGAACTGTGAACTTCTCTCTTCCTTCTCTTTCAATCCCTTCTCCCCCTTCCCCCGTGCAGGGTAGCCTACCGGGCTCAGCATGGTTAACCTCCCTGCCTTTCCCTTATGACTTCTCCCTCTCTCTCTCTCCTACTTTTTATTTGTACTCACTGTTGCGAGTATAATCTCGGTGTAATTACAATACACGACCGGTAACAGCTGCTCCTGCGCAATCTATTGCAACGAGGGACAGCGTCATTGAGGTTTTTTCCTGGCCGTTGCATATGTGCAAAATTGTAAACAAGGTTCTTGAATGACGAAGATTCATCAAAATATTTGTCCTCAACTTATTCATTTCATGGCCTTTACGTTCTTTATATCAGCTGTATATACTGCTTTGCTGGTTTCGAACTGATATATTTCTAATGTTCGTGTTATATTTTCTTTTCTTATTAAATAGACAAAAAAAAAGCGCGGCCGCATTGATATCAGTTATTTCTGCCAAAATTTTTTGGGACATATGAATATATTCTTTTATGAAAAAATACTTATTTTACTTGAGAGTGCAAATCGTTCAATAATTCGTTTGCAGCATCTAATATACAATGGCATTGGCAATGCAGTTATTATTCATGTATTTGATCCCTCGACAACTTCTATAAGGAGGAGGCCGCGCTGCAACCTGAGCCCCCCCCCCCCCCCCCGAACAAAATTTCTGGCTACGCCACTGCTGCCACGGTAACCGTAAGTTGCTTTAGAAACAAACATTGTTGCTCAATGCATCTCTCTATGCTTCTCGCGGTAATGCATTAGCATTGAATCAATATATTGGCATAACGTATTGCCGCAGCCGAAAAGAAAGATGCGCGAGGCGTGTACAGGTGCGTGATTCCTCTTTCGCGCATCGCTAAGAACACTCGCCGCCATCTGGCACCGCCATCTCGAAGCCTGTGCGTGTCCTCGAAATACATGGAACGTCGGTGCGTGCAAAGGCTGAGAAACGCGACATGCGGCAACGGGGCTCCTCTCTTGGGCTTCTCCGTACACACTACGCCATCTAGGGGCACTGCCGAGAAGTCTTCGTGTGGCGTCCGAGACGAGAAGTGTGGCGCGCCGATGGCTGCAAGCGCTGACAATTGTTCCCTCGCTTGCCGCACATTCAATGCCACATACTCAGTGACTCAAGTTGGCGAGTGGTTCCTTGAAGAGCGGCGCATATACCAAGTGCATTCATGTCGTAGCTCGCTCAAGTATTGGCGTGAAAGGTGTCATCAAAAGGCGGCACATACCTAACGCACTTCAGGCGCACCCTGATAATGCGTCCGATTGCTGTCCTTAAGGAACCTTTGGGGCGTGGTTTCGATTCCGCTCTGCATCGGATAAATTTAAGCCATCCTTTTCGTCATTGTAGAGAGGCGCATTCGCAGTGGCACATACCTGACTGCCAAAGTTTCCGTCAGAAAGTTTACTTGAACAATGACCCATGTCGGCGTGAAATAGGTTCGTTGAAGCGCGGCACGTACCTCCACATCGCCACATTCTCAGCTACCCAAGTTGGTCTGACGGTTGGTTTCGAACACTGTTGCCTCAGCGCGGCTGACTGATGCGCTAACCATTCGACCACGGGCTACCCGGTGACCCAGGTAGGCGGGAGAACAGCTAGATACAAACATAGATAGAGATATCTATCTCGTAAAATCTCGGAAAATGAGTGAAGCATTCGAATAATGCTAACGCAGTGAAAGGTGCATGTCGTACCCGATCAAACTTTGGTCTGAAGTGGGTTTTCAGCATCTTGCAATCTAATAACATTAGCTGCTCATTTGCGTGAAAGGCCACAGGACTAACACGTCGTGACGCATACTGTGAAGCCTACGCAGTGAGCTGAATGCAGTAAAAACTGTATCCTACATTAAACGAGTAGCCATGCGACAAATGGGGCGCACATGTCAAGGTAAAATCATGCAGTCCTTCCCCCGTGTTGAATGGCGTGAAATGTTTGGTTGGGGTTGGCATTTCTTTACTCCCGTTGTATTAATGCAGATTAGTATATTTCATTTACTTCAGACATATTGAGCCCATCTATCTCTCTATCTACCGAGCCTCTTACGTCGGCAGAGGGAACCAAGGTGTCTAGCACCTTAGATAACTAGGTTTGTTGTCGTGATGCCGTCGGTGTCGTTTCATCGCCGTCAATCCAGCTTTGTGATGTGAATCCAGTCATGCCGTTGAATCCGTTTGTTATCACACTGTTGTGATGTCGTCGTGGTCGATTCACTGCCATTATTCTACCTTCGTCATCGGACCTTCAACATGACGTCGTCGTCTTATCACCCTCGTAGTTTCACTAACGTCAATCCTTCTTCGCCAATCTATCGTAATGAAGCTGTCGTCACTCAATCGTCATTATGCCGCCGTTGTCAAGTCATCCTCATTATTGCGTCGTCGTCAGACTGCCGGTGTCATGCACTCATTATCATACCGCCGTCATGGTGCCATTCTGGTTGTGCCATAGTGGTCATTCCAGCTTCGTCACCCTGTGTCGTCATACGTCGTCGTCACGTCATCGTCGTCGTACACTTCTCACCCCATTGTCCTCATGTCGTTATACCGTCATCATCATCTAAGGATTTTCATCTCATTGTCCTCAAGCCATATTCATGATGCCGCCTTTGTTGTTCCGCCGACAACATTTCTTCGTCGTCATTCCATCGTCGTCACTGCGTGGACCCACTCCCCCATTCTAGTCACTCATTAGAGTGTACTACAATGGGGGAGTGAGTCCAGCGGACGCCTTGGCAAGCGCCGAGGGTGAAGCAAAAATCGTTGAAATTGCGACGGCGCTGCCGTCGCCTTATTCTGAATCTCCGTCCAATAAACGTTGGCTCCGGCTGTTTCGACAGCGCTCATTGGCTGAGGCGAGCTCACGGGCTGAGTAGCTGTCGTCTGCTCGACGCACCGTCGTTGTTGCGTCGTTTGCATTCTTTCCGGCGCTCTTTTTCGATTTCATTTACAATAGATCGGTGGGGAATAATATCAGTGTTGCCGCCAACGAGTATCCGCATGTCAAAGCTCCATGCGGCTGTGGTAGGGTCGCCGACGCGACAAGCGTTTGGCCGGCGCGCGGGGCTGCTCATTCGGGAAAAAGCGACGGTAGCGCCACCAATTTTTCAATAAAAAAAGCCTCAGCGGGGAGCCTGCGTTGGACCCACTCCCCCAATCTAGTACACTCACGTCGGCATCATACACTAGTCGTATTCCCGCTAATATCATGGGCGACCTTGGCAATCAACTACTATAGCAAAATGGTGACGATACCGGAGTATGTCGCATATAGCCGAAGCAACAGAATGACCACTACAGAAGAAGAATTTTTAGCTGGGTTTGTTGGTGCACACTAACTTTTGGGTAAACTGCGCGGAGACGGGACAAAAGAGCCCTCCGAAAATCAAGAAGTCTTATTTGAGACTTCACCTAGCTAGTGATCACGTATGCTGGGCCCATGCCCCCGTTCTCAGAACGGGGGGCATGGGCCCAGTGACGACAAGCACATCCAAAGACAGTGAAGCGGGGAGTGGCAGCGGCTGCTCCTAGGAACACATTAAAAATGCCATGTGGGCATCAAACGGGGAACAGTTTCAAGTCGCAAGTTGGTCGGTTACGATCAGCGGGCCTGCCGGAATTTTCGCTGCGCAGCATTGCCGAGAAGCTTGTCCAAGAAATGAAAATGGGACGAGTAGTGCACGCTATCACAAATGACAAACGCAAGACTACCGTCATACCGTATATTCATAAAATTTCACATCACATCAAGAAAATTCCTGGAAGGGCCGGGGTGCGGGTTGTTTTCTCGGCCCCGAACAAACTAGCACGTTTATGCAGGCTGGTCAACCGAGGCGATATGACGACCGAAAAGTGCAAGAAGAAGCACGTGACGAAATTTCTAGATTGTCGCAGCGATGTTCTGTACAACATTCCTCTCTCATGTGTCCTCTGGTATATAGGAAAGACGGGGCGTTGTGTTAATGACCGCCTCAGAGAGCATTCATGCTCGCTCAGAGCCGGCCAAGGAAGCAATCTGGCTTCGTACGTGTCGACCTGCAGCAGTTGCAAACCAGATTTTGAGCATAACACTATATTGAAGACATACAAGAATCGTCTCACGTGCGAAATATTTGCAGCCCACGGAATCTACCGAAGAGACAAATGTGTCAGCATCCCATCAATCGATCTCAATGATAAGAACCTTGACTACCTTGGATAACCGATAGAGACTCATTCCTCGACAACCACGTGCGCATTCGCGTCATTATATATGTTCTGTCTATATTCAAATAAATAATAAGTTCATAGTCTCCGCTCGTGTTTGTTTCCTTTCGTGTCCCGTCTTCGCGCAGCTTTAAATGTTACCTCACATTATGGGGTGTCGCTTCGTAGCTTGAATGCAAATCGTATCACCATCGACAGTCAATATCGGATGCATTCTGCAGCAATTTTTATCATTTCAGGTCACCGGCTAACTGAAGTGTATCCTGTTTCTGCTCATCACACTTTTCACTTTCTCGTAGCTTCGTAGTCTCGCGCTATTGCCACTTAATTTCGCAAGATCTTGGAAGTGGTTTGACCCCATGTGCTCTTCACTCAGTATACCATTAGGGTATGCCGCTAATTGTTCTGTCAGCACTCCTCTTTTCGTTCATCAGCAGTGTTTAACAGAGAACATCAGACATTATGACGAAATATACGCAACATTGCAACTTCCTTGCACTCGAAAGGGCGCCTTATACAGAGATCCATCCTTCAGTGTGACTTCCACATTGTACAATTATGTTCAAATTTTTCTATTCTATCCATGAAAGTTTACCATTTAAGTGTGGCATGTTTGAAAGCAAGATCAATAACTGCACGCACACATATTACATTACCGATGGCCGCTTCCAAATGAATATTACTTTGTCATATTTTGTGTTTTGCGTTGTTTTTATATACGGAGTGTCCCAGATAAGTTTATCAAAGCCGCTAGAAAACTGGCCAAATACACGCTTTTATAAATGCGGCATCCGGTCCTAAGTGCTTTACCGCAGCCAAAATATTTTACGGGCACTGATCATCCGGCTAGTAAGACATTACTCAAAAGAGTTCCTGGTGTTTAAATTCAAGGTGCGAAGGAATAGGAATACTGCTATTGCGTCCTAAACAGATTGCGACCGAACAGTGCAGCCAGGCTGTCTCGAAGTACCGGGAAGAGAAAGCCTTCCAAGATCCCACTTTTTGTTCATTTTATTCCACGGAATGCCGCAGAAATATATAGTTTCTGAAACGCACAGAAGTCACCATTCCCGTGGTCAAGGTGCCTGCGCGGGAACGGGAGGAGGACAGGCTTTGCCTCGACAGAGGATAGAAATGCGTTCCCTGTTTGGTGGTGGGTGTGTCTTCCGGTGGAATCATGGGCACCTGCATATCTCCTGTTGCACGCAGGAGATGCTAGGTCGCAGATTGCGACCGAACAGTGCAGCCAGGCTGTCTCGAAGTACCGGGAAGAGAAAGCCTTCCAAGATCCCACTTTTTTTTCATTTTATTCCACGGAATGCCGCAGAAATATATAGTTTCTGAAACGCACAGAAGTCACCATTCCCGTGGTCAAGGTGCCTGCGCGGGAACGGGAGGAGGACAGGCTTTGCCTCGACAGAGGATAGAAATGCGTTCCCTGTTTGGTGGTGGGTGTGTCTTCCGGTGGAATCATGGGCACCTGCATATCTCCTGTTGCACGCAGGAGATGCTAGGTCGCAGATTGCGACCGAACAGTGCAGCCAGGCTGCCTCGAAGTACCGGGAAGAGAAAGCCTTCCAAGATCCCACTTTTTGTTCATTTTATTCCACGGAATGCCGCAGAAATATATAGTTTCTGAAACGCACAGAAGTCACCATTCCCGTGGTCAAGGTGCCTGCGCGGGAACGGGAGGAGGACAGGCTTTGCCTCGACAGAGGATAGAAATGCGTTCCCTGTTTGGTGGTGGGTGTGTCTTCCGGTGGAATCATGGGCACCTGCATATCTCCTGTTGCACGCAGGAGATGCTAGGTCGCAGATTGCGACCGAACAGTGCAGCCAGGCTGCCTCGAAGTACCGGGAAGAGAAAGCCTTCCAAGATCCCACTTTTTGTTCATTTTATTCCACGGAATGCCGCAGAAATATATAGTTTCTGAAACGCACAGAAGTCACCATTCCCGTGGTCAAGGTGCCTGCGCGGGAACGGGAGGAGGACAGGCTTTGCCTCGACAGAGGATAGAAATGCGTTCCCTGTTTGGTGGTGGGTGTGTCTTCCGGTGGAATCATGGGCACCTGCATATCTCCTGTTGCACGCAGGAGATGCTAGGTCGCAGATTGCGACCGAACAGTGCAGCCAGGCTGCCTCGAAGTACCGGGAAGAGAAAGCCTTCCAAGATCCCACTTTTTGTTCATTTTATTCCACGGAATGCCGCAGAAATATATAGTTTCTGAAACGCACAGAAGTCACCATTCCCGTGGTCAAGGTGCCTGCGCGGGAACGGGAGGAGGACAGGCTTTGCCTCGACAGAGGATAGAAATGCGTTCCCTGTTTGGTGGTGGGTGTGTCTTCCGGTGGAATCATGGGCACCTGCATATCTCCTGTTGCACGCAGGAGATGCTAGGTCGCAGATTGCGACCGAACAGTGCAGCCAGGCTGCCTCGAAGTACCGGGAAGAGAAAGCCTTCCAAGATCCCACTTTTTGTTCATTTTATTCCACGGAATGCCGCAGAAATATATAGTTTCTGAAACGCACAGAAGTCACCATTCCCGTGGTCAAGGTGCCTGCGCGGGAACGGGAGGAGGACAGGCTTTGCCTCGACAGAGGATAGAAATGCGTTCCCTGTTTGGTGGTGGGTGTGTCTTCCGGTGGAATCATGGGCACCTGCATATCTCCTGTTGCACGCAGGAGATGCTAGGTCGCAGATTGCGACCGAACAGTGCAGCCAGGCTGCCTCGAAGTACCGGGAAGAGAAAGCCTTCCAAGATCCCACTTTTTGTTCATTTTATTCCACGGAATGCCGCAGAAATATATAGTTTCTGAAACGCACAGAAGTCACCATTCCCGTGGTCAAGGTGCCTGCGCGGGAACGGGAGGAGGACAGGCTTTGCCTCGACAGAGGATAGAAATGCGTTCCCTGTTTGGTGGTGGGTGTGTCTTCCGGTGGAATCATGGGCACCTGCATATCTCCTGTTGCACGCAGGAGATGCTAGGTCGCAGATTGCGACCGAACAGTGCAGCCAGGCTGCCTCGAAGTACCGGGAAGAGAAAGCCTTCCAAGATCCCACTTTTTGTTCATTTTATTCCACGGAATGCCGCAGAAATATATAGTTTCTGAAACGCACAGAAGTCACCATTCCCGTGGTCAAGGTGCCTGCGCGGGAACGGGAGGAGGACAGGCTTTGCCTCGACAGAGGATAGAAATGCGTTCCCTGTTTGGTGGTGGGTGTGTCTTCCGGTGGAATCATGGGCACCTGCATATCTCCTGTTGCACGCAGGAGATGCTAGGTCGCAGATTGCGACCGAACAGTGCAGCCAGGCTGCCTCGAAGTACCGGGAAGAGAAAGCCTTCCAAGATCCCACTTTTTGTTCATTTTATTCCACGGAATGCCGCAGAAATATATAGTTTCTGAAACGCACAGAAGTCACCATTCCCGTGGTCAAGGTGCCTGCGCGGGAACGGGAGGAGGACAGGCTTTGCCTCGACAGAGGATAGAAATGCGTTCCCTGTTTGGTGGTGGGTGTGTCTTCCGGTGGAATCATGGGCACCTGCATATCTCCTGTTGCACGCAGGAGATGCTAGGTCGCAGATTGCGACCGAACAGTGCAGCCAGGCTGCCTCGAAGTACCGGGAAGAGAAAGCCTTCCAAGATCCCACTTTTTGTTCATTTTATTCCACGGAATGCCGCAGAAATATATAGTTTCTGAAACGCACAGAAGTCACCATTCCCGTGGTCAAGGTGCCTGCGCGGGAACGGGAGGAGGACAGGCTTTGCCTCGACAGAGGATAGAAATGCGTTCCCTGTTTGGTGGTGGGTGTGTCTTCCGGTGGAATCATGGGCACCTGCATATCTCCTGTTGCACGCAGGAGATGCTAGGTCGCAGATTGCGACCGAACAGTGCAGCCAGGCTGCCTCGAAGTACCGGGAAGAGAAAGCCTTCCAAGATCCCACTTTTTGTTCATTTTATTCCACGGAATGCCGCAGAAATATATAGTTTCTGAAACGCACAGAAGTCACCATTCCCGTGGTCAAGGTGCCTGCGCGGGAACGGGAGGAGGACAGGCTTTGCCTCGACAGAGGATAGAAATGCGTTCCCTGTTTGGTGGTGGGTGTGTCTTCCGGTGGAATCATGGGCACCTGCATATCTCCTGTTGCACGCAGGAGATGCTAGGTCGCAGATTGCGACCGAACAGTGCAGCCAGGCTGCCTCGAAGTACCGGGAAGAGAAAGCCTTCCAAGATCCCACTTTTTGTTCATTTTATTCCACGGAATGCCGCAGAAATATATAGTTTCTGAAACGCACAGAAGTCACCATTCCCGTGGTCAAGGTGCCTGCGCGGGAACGGGAGGAGGACAGGCTTTGCCTCGACAGAGGATAGAAATGCGTTCCCTGTTTGGTGGTGGGTGTGTCTTCCGGTGGAATCATGGGCACCTGCATATCTCCTGTTGCACGCAGGAGATGCTAGGTCGCAGATTGCGACCGAACAGTGCAGCCAGGCTGCCTCGAAGTACCGGGAAGAGAAAGCCTTCCAAGATCCCACTTTTTGTTCATTTTATTCCACGGAATGCCGCAGAAATATATAGTTTCTGAAACGCACAGAAGTCACCATTCCCGTGGTCAAGGTGCCTGCGCGGGAACGGGAGGAGGACAGGCTTTGCCTCGACAGAGGATAGAAATGCGTTCCCTGTTTGGTGGTGGGTGTGTCTTCCGGTGGAATCATGGGCACCTGCATATCTCCTGTTGCACGCAGGAGATGCTAGGTCGCAGATTGCGACCGAACAGTGCAGCCAGGCTGTCTCGAAGTACCGGGAAGAGAAAGCCTTCCAAGATCCCACTTTTTTTTCATTTTATTCCACGGAATGCCGCAGAAATATATAGTTTCTGAAACGCACAGAAGTCACCATTCCCGTGGTCAAGGTGCCTGCGCGGGAACGGGAGGAGGACAGGCTTTGCCTCGACAGAGGATAGAAATGCGTTCCCTGTTTGGTGGTGGGTGTGTCTTCCGGTGGAATCATGGGCACCTGCATATCTCCTGTTGCACGCAGGAGATGCTAGGTCGCAGATTGCGACCGAACAGTGCAGCCAGGCTGTCTCGAAGTACCGGGAAGAGAAAGCCTTCCAAGATCCCACTTTTTTTTCATTTTATTCCACGGAATGCCGCAGAAATATATAGTTTCTGAAACGCACAGAAGTCACCATTCCCGTGGTCAAGGTGCCTGCGCGGGAACGGGAGGAGGACAGGCTTTGCCTCGACAGAGGATAGAAATGCGTTCCCTGTTTGGTGGTGGGTGTGTCTTCCGGTGGAATCATGGGCACCTGCATATCTCCTGTTGCACGCAGGAGATGCTAGGTCGCAGATTGCGACCGAACAGTGCAGCCAGGCTGTCTCGAAGTACCGGGAAGAGAAAGCCTTCCAAGATCCCACTTTTTGTTCATTTTATTCCACGGAATGCCGCAGAAATATATAGTTTCTGAAACGCACAGAAGTCACCATTCCCGTGGTCAAGGTGCCTGCGCGGGAACGGGAGGAGGACAGGCTTTGCCTCGACAGAGGATAGAAATGCGTTCCCTGTTTGGTGGTGGGTGTGTCTTCCGGTGGAATCATGGGCACCTGCATATCTCCTGTTGCACGCAGGAGATGCTAGGTCGCAGATTGCGACCGAACAGTGCAGCCAGGCTGTCTCGAAGTACCGGGAAGAGAAAGCCTTCCAAGATCACACTTTCTTTTTCATTTTATTCCACAGAATGCCGCAGAAATATATAGTTTCTGAAACGCACAGAAGTCACCGTTCACGTGGTGAAGGTGCGTGAGCGGGAATACACTGAATGTGTATTCGAATAATTTGTAGTTTAATATGTTTCCAGTTATACCACGAGGGGACGCTCGCCCTCCTCTTTTTTTCTCTGGATTCGATTTTTTTCTCTGGCAGAGCTTTCTGACCTGCGTGCTGCTGTACAATACCTCCTGCAAGAGACACCTCAGAAATGGGTCATATTTTGTGATTCTAAGGCAGCACTTCAGAGTCTGCATTTTGCCATTTATCACAGGACTCATGAGCAGCTGGTATATGAGATAAGAGAAGACCACCATCAAGCTATCGCTAGAGGGCATGAAATTATATTTCAGTGGCTACCGGGACATACCAGCATTGCTGGTAATGACCTCGCCGACTGAAGCCGCCCAGTCTGCTCATCTGGGAGGCCGACCAGTCCCAATCCCCTTATGCAGGACCGACGCTGCAGGAAAACTTCTTTTCGTGGCTAAAGCTATGACACACAAATATTGGTCTTCTCTTAACCCGAAGTGCCATCTCCATAAAATTGACCCATCCTTGAAGCTTCAAATGCCATCAAACATTTCCCGCTCTGAGGTGACAATATTGTGCCACCTCTGGCTCGGCGTGGCATTTACAAAGGCCTACTCGTTCCGCATTGGAATGGGGGATACGCCCATGTATGACTCTTGTGGAACCAGAGAAACAATTGAACATGTCTTATGTCTCTGTGCCCAGTTCGACGTCGAGCGTGAAGCTCTCCGGACAGCATTGAACCTGGCTGGATTGTCGACCATTTTCGGAAATGAAGATCCTTGGACCATGGCCGTATGCGTCGATGGCACAGAAAGCCACGAACGCCTTGTTGCACTACCTCAAGTCGACAGGTCTTGGCGACCGTCTGTAGACTTCGTGCGAAGTTTCAAATGTGCGCGAAACTGTGCTCTCTCTATTTCCTTTCTCTCTCTTTTCATCCCTATACCCCCTTTCCCCAGTGCAGGGTAGCAAACCGGACGTGCGTCTTGTTAACCTCCCTGCCTTTCCTCTCTTCTATTTCTCTCTCTCTCTCTCTCGCTCTCTCTCTGGATTCGATTGGCACGGCTCGCTCCGTGCTTGCTCTAGCATTTCCGAGCACCGATTGGTGTGCCCTTGGGTTTCTCACTGGGCTTCCAACAGAACGCTCGTTGCTCCTTCTCTTTGCTCTGGACTGGATTGGTGCGGCTCGCTACTTGCTTGCGCTCCCATTTCCGAGCACAGATTGGTGTGCGCCTGGTTTTCACACTGGGCTTTTAACATATCGCTCGTTGCTCACGCTAAAGAAAGGCTGCGAGTAGGGTGTCTCGATGCGCACGCGCGCATCGAGGCACCCTAGCTGCCCCAGCTGCGAGACGAAGTGACCGTCGGCTAACGCAGATGTGGTTTGTCGTGCGCTTACCGTGTAAGCTCTCAGGAATGCCGGAAAGCACTCATACAAGGGTCAGAAAATTACGCTTTATTTTCTTTTACTTTGCGATGCAGTTTCATGGCAAGCGTCGAGCGATGGCTTCTAACAACCGCAGGAAATAATCTTTATACTGGGTAGCCCCAGCGATCCGTAGCTTCTAACAAACGCAAGAAAGGGTCTTTGCAGCACACGTGGCCGTTGAGTGCCGCCACACCCATCCCAGGTGGGACTCTAGCATCGGTGCAGTTACCCTGTACCCATCGCTGACGAGGTAGCGCTTTACTTTTTTACAATAACTTTTATTTTTTGCGTCTGAACGCCCGTGATGGGGTCCACAAAGTTCACGCTTCGGTTGATTGTCTACCAATGCGGATTGAGCCATAGCCCCGTTAGCATCCACTAAATTTGGGATACATGTCTATGCGGCCAATTCGTCACTATGAATATTGGTCCCCGGTTGAACATTGGCTGCAATAATGGCGCCTAGCGTCGCCGCCTTTTCGTCGGTCGACCTTGAAAAGTACCAGCACCCCTCAGGTCGCGCAGACAATGCCGAAGACCCATGGGCCACCATCTTTAACACCACCGTAATTCTGGCGGCTTGGTGGAAAGTTGGCGCCCGTCATTAGGCAGCCTCGATTGTAATTTTGCTCGCCGCGAAGAAGGCACTCGTCAATTTGCGCTATCTACCGGGGGTACCAAGTGGAGGTTAATGCGCCAGCAGCTCGTCCCTCGCGACTTTACGGGGGTAGTTCCTTCTGTCGGCGATGGTGTGCTCCTATAGAGGAAACAAGTCGCCGATCATCTCTTTCAACAGCCATATGTCTACGCTTTTGCTCACGCAGTACGTGAGCCAAATCATTTGGCGCTGGAGAGGTGGTCGTTCGGACGGCTGAGGCGGTCCTTATTCGCGAAGTAACTTCCTTCGCCTCTCTGCCCGTGCAGTGCAGCGGTACCGTGTAACTGCGAAAACTGAATTCGGCACCTGTTGCACCGGAAGGCAGTCCGGCATCAATTATGAGTCTTTCAATATAATGTGACCACTTCGCCTGCGCAGGTTGGTTGCTGCGGGTTGAACCCAAGGTGCTCGCAAGTGCCCCAGTACTCCGATGACGACGCCGGACCTGGGCTGGGGCGCGTTGGACGAGCAGCGCTTGAAACAGGAGAGAGCTGAAGCGATCGCACGAACTTTTCCTCCGCAGCCTAGTCACACCACTCTGTGCTCGGAAAGCATAATATGCCCACCACGCAGTCTCCGCAGACGAGGGCCTTCGCCTAACTCATCACACAGCCAGCGCACTGACGTTTTGGAAAGGCAAAAATGACGCTGAAACTCTACGTCGGTCATGTAGGTGAACGGGTCCAGACGGTCATACTGACGCTTGCCGCCGCTGGATGCGATGACGCAGGCTGCTGCTACCGCCGCCATGCTCCCGAGTTCATCTCGAGGGGGGTTTCGCGATGTACGAGTTTGGCACGAGTTCGCCTGTTAATCAGAACCATAGGTCACGCCCCGAGCGAGGCATGTAACTCTTGTGCGGGCCCACCACGGTTGGGCCACGCTCACTTTATTTTTCGGACAACAGCGACGTGGTGCGGAACTGAGAGGCATTAATAATCTTGACCGGCGAAATAAAACACGCACAACGGAGTCATCGGTGATGTACTCAGCACCACTATCAAAAAAGAAAGCGTCGACTTTCGCTGGCTTATGCATATATCTTCTTGGGCTGCGATGGCCTCACAACACGGTTCATTGCCTGCATTGTGGCGACGTAGCGCACAGCAAATAATTCTCGGCACGTCACTGTAGCTGCTTTCAAGGAGTCGATGCGCCGTTGTGGACGACGATCCTGAGCAGTGCGTAGTGTTTTCCAACGACAACGTATCGCAGCTGTCATCTGAGATGGCTGCTCTGTCAATGATGCAGTGTCGCAAACACGGTCAGCGGTCAGCGCAAACACTCCCAGTGCGACGGCATTTCTTCATCACAAGCACGGCACACTAAACAATTGCAACACCTTCCTGCGTTCGAAGTCTAATTTCCTAACTGCACAGAAGAGCCCTCACCAGTCCAAAATGCGATTGCTGCGCTGTCGTTATGATATCCATCTGCGATCGCTCTTATCTCAGCAGCAGAGGCAATCGGCAAGCACATTGGAGTGAACAACACACTCAAATTCTGCGTACATGCGCACGGAGGCACCTTCACTGGGCAAGCGGTGACAAGCGACGAATTGTGTCGCTGGGCAGCACGCTCTTGTTCGCAATGCATCGCGTAGACTTCGCGCACGCAGATCAACTGGTGCATTTTCACTGTGCTGCGTCACTACGGACCCTGTAATACCGCACAGCCATTTTGCAGCGACAGCCGTTGCTCCCGTCTCTATGGCTAGAGTGACGTTTCAGTTGGTAAAGCAGCGGCCTTAATATCCGCCTCAGTGAAGCACCTGCGGTGAACAGCCATGCCGCAGTGCTGCGTTGTCATTCCCTAATAGACAGGGAATGGACAGATCATTGCCATGACTGACTTTATCGAACATAGCACTGCAGCGCCCCTGGCGACTGCCCAGCGGATGAACTTCCTCGTGCGTGCGACCCTCTAGAACTCTAGATGTATCCGCTTGTAGGCTTTCGCCTCACTGTCGCTACTCGCGGCAAAAAAGTGCAAAATTTAATAATTCATTCGATGTCCGTTTTTCATCACAAATTTAAAGCATTCAAAACAAAAAACCTATACTTTAAGAAGTAAAATGTTCCTTATTTTATTTGTTGTATTTCAAAGTATTCGAATGAGGGAAAGTGTATGTGAAAGAATGCACCGCATGTGCCCTGTTCGCATTCGACGGAGGATAGAAAGATAATGCCCGAAACAGGAGGCACGCCCTTGACGCGCCCGAGAAAGGCGGGGCAAGCGGCTCACGGCAAGTGTGCAGAAAAACAGCGGTACAGTGACGGTATTGCTAAATTGTGATAATACGTTGATAACAATATGCGGCGCTGGCGCGTTTTGTTGCGCAGTCCTCTATGCTTGAAGCCCGGAAGCACAGTGCCACGCAGGGTGCGCTCAAGTTGTCATACGCGGATTTATCTCGATATTTCTTTTTGCCTGCTGTTATTGCAGGTTCCTTTCTATGTTCGTTCACTGACTGCCTTCGAGCAAACTCGGGTAAAACTCGTGCGAACGAGAAACTCGGCGCATCCTGCATAGCACCCCAGGTGTCTGCTGTAGTGGTCTGTATGGAGAGCAGTGTTCCTGTGGCACGTAGCCTGCTTATATCTGCTGCTATTAACAAGATAACGTGGCGCAGGCTTCGGCGGAGCTATGCGTGCCGTTGTGGCGGTTATAGTGCAACGCCACACCCAGTATGTATTTTGGTGCAATGATAGTGCCACACTGAATGTTATATTGCCGCCCCTGAAGTATTGTCAGTCTGCTATCACAAACATAGGCGATTGTGCGGGCAATTTAAGCCTCGTGTTCTTTTGTGTACCTACCATTTCTTCAAATTTCCCCGACTACATTTACGTTGGAATAACAAAGTATATGAATCTTAGTACCTCTATGGAAACCATCCGTACCCGTACCAGCTTCGTACACGGAACTGTGGCAAAGTTTTTGTTCAACTATCATAATCATCATCAGCCTATATTTATATCCACTGCAGGATGAAGGCCTCTCCCTGTGATCTCCAATTACCCCTGTCTTACGCTAGCTGATTCCAACTTGCGTCTGCAAATTTCCTAACTTCATCACCCCACCTAGTTTTGTGCCGTCTTCGACTGCGCTTCCCTTCTCTTGGCATCCATTCTGTAACTCTAATATTCAACCTGTCAACCATCCTACGCATTACATAGCCTGCCCAGGTTAATTTTTTCCGCTTAATGACAACTAGAATATCGGCTATCCCCGTTTGTTCTCTGATCCACACCGCTCTCTACCTGTCTCTTAACGTTAGGCCTAACATTTTTTGTTCCATCGCTCTTTGTGTGGTCCTTAACTTGTTCTCGAGCTTATTTGTTAACCTCCAAGTTTTAGCCCCATATGTTAGCACTGGTAGAATGCAATGATTTACGCTTTTCTTTTCAACGACAGTGGTAAGCTCCCAGTCAGGATTTTGTAATGCCTGCCGTATTCACTCCAACACAGTTTTATTCTTCTGTAAATTCCTTTCTCATGATCAGGGTCCCCTGTGAGTAATTGACCTAGATAAACGTACTCCTTTACAGACTCTAGAGTCTGAAGGGCGATCCTGAATTCTTGCTGCATTGCCAGGCTATTGAACATTATCTTTGTCTTCTGCATATTAATCTTCAACCCTACTCTTAAACTTTCTCGGTTAAGGTCCTCAGTCATTTGTTGTAATTCGTCCCCATTGTTGCTCAATAGGATAATGTCAACTGCAAACCGAAGGTTGCTGAGATATTCGCCGTTGGTCCTCACTCCTGAGCCTTCCCAGTGTAAGAGCTTGAATACTTCTTCTAAGCATGCTGTGAATAGCATTGAAGAGATTGTGTCTCCTTGCCTGATCCCTTTTTTGATAGGTATCTTTCTACTTTCCTTGTACAGAACCAAGGTGTGTTCAAATATGTTAGATCTTTATTCTTTATCTCCTTGATAATTAGCAACTTTATGGACGCAGTCGTCTAGAATGCCACGAGTGCGTCTCGTAGAGTCACGTTCCTTCTGCAAGCGCCGCAATCTCTCCTGACTTAGTGCTTTATAGTGCTTCATTACTTTTTCATGTGTACATTCGTATAGTCCAAACAGGTGTTTTCTTACAGTGATTTACGCACATCGTTAAGGCTATCATCATCAGCCTATATTTATGTCCACTGCAGGACGTAGTCCTGCAGTGGACATCAATATAACATAAATAAATATAGTGAAGAAGAGGCTCAGAGAAGCCACAGAAGAAAGGGAAGCCTTGAGAAAGTCTAATGAAGAGTTACTTGCTAAGTGCAAGGAAAATGAAAACGTCATTCAACAACTTCAGATGAGAGTTGTTCAATCTGAGCAATACTCACGCAGGTCCAATATAGAAATTAAGGAACTTGTACAACAGGACAATGAACGCGTTGCTGAACTAGTTGGAAAAATTGGTGATGTACTAGGTGAACCCACAACTTCTTCTGACATTGAAGTTTGCCACCGTGTGCCCATCCGAGAAGCTGGCAAATCTTACGCCTTTGTCCAGTTTAGGAGCACACAGAAGAGGGACAGTGTCCTCGAAAAAGCGCGCAAGGCTAGGGTGCGAAACAACCAGGTTGGAATTGCTGATGATGCCAGAGTATTTGTTAATGAGCACCTCTGTCCAACTCTGAAGCGTCTCCCTTCGCTGGCATTAGCAAGAAAACGCGAATGTCAATCGCACTTTGTGTGGACACGAAATGGGAAAGTACTTGCACGCAAGACTGAGGCCAGTAGTGTCATCCACATTGCCTCGGAGGCTGACCTTCAAAAAATTGCCTGAATTACGGTCTCTAAAGAAGTTCAATTTTGTTTACTTTCGACAACGCGATGTATCGAGAATATAGCTAACCATCTGAAATTGCTCTGCCTGCACACGCAAGAAATATTTCCGCACTTCACGTGAATTCACGTTCACAATTGTTCATAAGCAAGACATACTAACTGCTTTTCTTTCCGAGTTTACTTTTTGTTTGACATTATTATGTTCTCTGAAACGTGGTATCAGGAACACAGTGAAATGCTGATCATAGACGGCTACACACATTGTTTTATTAATCGCGCTGGCAAACGTGGGGGCGGTGTCGCACTGCATGTAAACCCAGCATAGAGTGTGATGTGCTTGAGGAGTTCACCTGCATCACGCCACATTACGAAGCGCTAAGCGTTAAATCTGACTACAACCTGTGTTTGTTGTGGTGTACCGACCACCTACTGGTAATATATTTAAATTCTTAGAATTTATTGAAAAACTTTTAGAGCATGCTACTTTTCACAATTACAAAGCGCTTCTTTGTGGGGACTTCAACACAAAATACTTCAATTAGTCGAAATTCATGTTCCATGCAGGTACCTGCGGCAACGAAAAAAACAAAAGCCTTGGTTTAACGTAGAAGTACGGAAACTTATAAGGAAAGCAAGACAAACGTATAAAACGTTTTCTGCCGACACCAGTCTGGCAAATCAGAAACGCTTGCAAGAGATGAATAATCTATTGAAAGCTACAATTAAATCTGCGAAAGATATCTTCGTTGTTAAATTAAATAAGGACTTGATAGAAAACCCAAAAACAACAAAACCGAAAAGAAGACATATCCATACCATCTTTAACTATTGATGCAAAACTGTGACGTCAGACTATCAGAGGGCGGAATCCTTTAAACAGTACTTCCAATCTGTGTTTTCGCTAGTATCTACTTCGCTTTTGAACAACACCAATCAGGGCGATATGATGCCAGACATTGAATTTTATGTTAGAGGAGTCGATTCTTTATTACGGCATTTAGATGAAACAAAAGCAACTGGGCCTGATGGAATATCCGCAGTGGTCCTTAAAGAGTGTCATAGCATCATTGCTCGGTATTTAACGATCATCTATAAGCTTTCCCTAGAAACAGGCCTCATTCCCCAAGATTGGAAAACGGCAAGCGTGACACCAGTGAAATCTGGCGATAGAAAACTCAGAGAAAACTATAGGCCGATTTCACTAACGTCGATATGTTGCAAAATATTCGAACACATTTTATATAGTAACATATCTGCATTTCCTGACTCAAACGCTTTCTTCACATCTTCCCAGCATGGATTCCGAAAAGGTTATTCCTGCAACACACAACTAATAAAATTTCAGCACTTCTTATCCAAAGCCATTGATAACAATAGTCAGGTAGACGCGGTTTTTATTTATTTTCAAAAAGCTTTCGATACTATGTCCCATAAGCTCTTAGATGTAAAGCTTGCTGCATTAAATGTAAACAAAAACGTTCTAAATTGGATACGAAACTATACTTAAACGGAAGAACCCAGTTTGTCGTCCTAAACAACGCCGCATCTTCACCAATAACTGTTTCTTCGGGTGTTCCTCAGGGAAGCGTACTGGGCCCCTTGCTGTTTTTAATCTACATAAATAACATTGTCGAACTAATTACATCACCCATAAAACTATTTGCCGATGACTGTTATTTACAGAGAAATTACTACTGAATATGACATAGATACTTTGCAAACAGATTTATATAAGATTGCGAACTGGTGTAACAAATGGAACATGAATTTAAATATAAAAAAGTGCAGTAGCATAAGTTTTTCCAGAAAATTATCCAAATTTCAGCACCGATATAACATAAATGGCACGCTTATCGACATACAGTCGGAATACAAGTATCTAGGAGTCTATTTCACCGAATCATTAACTTGGCATAAACAGATTGACACTGTCATAGCAAAAGCTAGTAGGATGTTACATTTTATTCCCAGAAATTTCAAACAGGCAACGCGCGAAGTTAAAGAAACTTTACACTTCTTACATGTCAGAACAATACTTAATTATGCTTGTGTACTATGTGATCCCCATCAAGATTACCTCATTAATAGACTGTAAAAACTACAGAACCAAGCAGTAAGGTTTGTTTGCAACAATTACAGCCCGTACTTTAGCGTTTCCGAATTGAAGGCCACTTTAGGATGGGATCTGCTACATATGCGTAGGCAGAAGTTAAGGCTCAAACTATTGCACCGAATATATAACGGTGAGACGGGTATCGATCGCGATATCTATCTTCTGGAACCAGATTACATATCGACTCGCTGTGATAACAAAAAAAGATCTCAGCCTATAACTGCAGAACAAACACGTTTTACTACTCTTTTTTCCCCAAATCAATTAGACAATAGAATACTTCAAATGATATAGTAAATGTGTCAAATAACGAACTATTCTATTCTATGCTGTGATGGTGCTCATGTACAACAAATGTATTTGCTATATAACTTGAAAACCTGTTTGTTTCACATTGCTTGTATGTCTCTCTCTAAATACTATTGTAGTGCTTCTGTTTGTGAGTATATCTGTGCAAAAGCCTTTCTGTATTACTGGTTATGTTTTGTTCCCCCCTACGTAATGCCTTTATGGCGATGTAGGTATTCTGTAAATAAATAAATTAATTAACATGCTTGATGACAGCGCGTCGACTCGTGCAATAACTAAGGTAATCAATTCTTCCGGTTTTGGTAGCATTATTAGAACGCCTA
Organism: Dermacentor silvarum; assembly: GCF_013339745.2. Taxonomy (NCBI): domain Eukaryota; kingdom Metazoa; phylum Arthropoda; class Arachnida; order Ixodida; family Ixodidae; genus Dermacentor; species Dermacentor silvarum. The sequence continues at coordinate 129,432,140 of NC_051160.1, forward strand.
CTCGCGTGACGCCAACTTGTCAGTCTGCTCTTGACAATTTCATTGTTAACGCTGGTACTGAAATTTTCGTCGCTGGGTCTATCAGCTATTATATCAGCGATCACTGTCCAATATTCATAATATTGGACAGTGACCATCATGCCATCATGCCATCACTGACCATCATGCTCTCTGCTGGCTCTCATCGCTCAAAGATCCTACAGGCCGGCTTGGTCGATGGGCTTTGAGGCTACAAGAATTTTCATATTCCGTGGTGTACAAGTCTGGCCGCCTGCACCAAGACGCTGACAGCTTGTCGCGTTACTTTGTTGACGACTCTGACTCCTCCAATACTGCCAGTGATGCTTGCGTTTTCTCAGTAACGTCGTGATGCCTACATCAGAGCACTCATCGACCGTTTGGAACACTCTCCGGCCGATACTACTCTATGCCTCTTCCTACTCCGCGACGGTACTCTATACCGTCGTAACCTTCATCCGGACGGCTCCGAGTTCCTACTTGTAGTCCCTAAACACCTCCGCTCAACCGTTCTAGAAGAGCTTCACGACGCCCCAACGGCAGGACACCTCGGCGTCTCTCGAACCTATGATCGAGTACGTCGCCGTTTTTTCTGGCCGGGCCTTGCCCGTTCCGTACGGCGTTACGTCGCTGCTTGTGAACTTTGCCAACGACGCAAGACGTCTTCCCAGCTCTCCGCTGGTTACCTGCAGCCGCTCGACATCCCTGCCGAGCCCTTTCATCGTGTTGGCTTAGACCTTCTCGGCCCATTTCCGGAATCTACATCAGGCAACAAGTGCATAGCCGTCGCTGCGGACTACGTGACCCGCTACGCCGTAACACGCGCTCTTCCGACCAGTTGCGCTACTGACGTCGCGGACTTCCTCCTCCACGATACCATTTTGATGCATGGTGCTCCGCGTCAAATGCTCACCGACCGTGGCCGTACGTTCTTGTCCAAAGTCATTGACATCATGCGTGCCTGCTCAATACAGCACAAAATACCACCTCCTACCACCTACAAACGCACGGCCTCACTGAGCGTTTGAACCGCACGCTTACAGACATGCTATCGAAGTACGTTTCCGCCGACCACCGTGACTGGGACCTCGCTCTACCTTACATTACCTTTGCATACAACTATTCCCGTCTCGAAACTGCTGGCTTTTCCCCGTTTTACCTATTGTATGGCCGAGAACCGACGCTACCGCTAGACACTGTGCTCCCGTTCCTCACAGCTTCAACTAGCGATTATGCCTCTGATGCAATCGCCCGTGCTGACCATGCTCGCCAACTTGCGCGTGCTAGTCTGCAAGTGTCTCAAGAAAAACAGAAACAACGCTACGACCTCCGTCACCGTGATGTGCATTTTGCGCCCGGCACCCTCGTGTTGCTTTGGTCACCATCGCGTAAAGTTGGCCTTTGTGAAAAACTGCTCTCCTGTTACACAGGCCCATATCGCGTGCTCCGCCAAGTGACCGATGTCACCTACGAAATCGTTCTAGCCACGCCCACTACGTCCTCCGCTTTGACAACCAGTGATATTGTCCACGTAGCCCGGCTCAAACCCTGCACCTCTCCAAGCACCTTGGATATTTAACAGCACCGTGACGGCGCTTTTGCCGCCGGGGGGGGGGGGGGGGTAGTATTACGATAGCATCGAAAGATGTTGAAGAGACGAGCCGCCGCGCGAAAGACGACGAAGTGTGTCTGTGCTCTTGGTGCGAGCGATTGTGGGCCTGGCTGTCTGGCTTCTGTGTAAATAGCCTGTAAATAGCCTCTTTCGTCTGTGTCCTCCCACACGTAACAATATGCGCATTTTATGTTCATGAAAGAAGTTTGCCTGATACCACGTTCACCTACAGATGTCTGTCGGGCGAAAGTATGGGACACTTTCGTGGACTTCTGCGCACAGATTGGTCTTCTGTGTATAATAAAAAAGATGCTAATGAAGCATACGACGAATTTTTTTCTATATTCAGTCGCCTATACAACTTTTCTTTTACGCTTAAAGCAGGAAAGGTAAAAAAACACATTAGAAAGCCTTGGGTGCAACCTCAGCATGCTAGAATGATTAACAAAAGAATGGGCTGTTCAATAAATCTGTGCGCACGCGTGAGCAAAGCGATCTTGTTGCATTTAGGAAGTTAAGGAATCAATTAAATAAAGAACTGCGAAACGCTAAAGCAATTTATTACGATAACCTTCTTGCAGCTGTGCAGAGAAAAAATTCCGAAAACACTTGGAAAATTATCAATGATGCAATCAGGCAAAAAAATGTGAACCGCAGTTTTCCTGAAATAACCGTTCACAATGAAAAGATGTCGGGCTTTCCTTTGACTGAATGTTTCAATAAACACTTCGTGAACATGGTGGCATCATCAAACAACGCGATCACGGGCACTGGTGTTCGGAGATGTGTGCGTAGCATTTTTCTCGGGCCGACTGACGATGCTCAAATTTGTCGTACATTTTTAGCTTAAAAAACAGCAATGTTGTTGATGCAAACGGTATTCAAATCATACCTATAAAATGTGTAATTGACGTCATCGCAGTCCATCTTGCATTTGTGTTTAACCTTGTTCTGGAATCTGGCCATTTTGCAAAAGCTATGAAGAAAGCAAGGGTTTCAGTTCTTTTCAAAGGTGGTAACCGAAGTGACTTGGGGAACTATAGGCCTATTTCCAATTTATCTGCATTTTCTAATTGTTTATAAAAGGTGATTTCTGCTCGTATTAACGATTTCATTGCAAAGAATAACATTCTTTCTGACTGTCAACATGGATTCCGCCCGGGCAGGTCAAATGAAACAGCCTTGTTATGTCAAAAGGAGCTAATAATTAATAACATCGATGCAGGAAAACTAACGTTGGGTATTTTTATTGCTTATAGCAAGCCATTTGATCGTTTAAATCATCAAATTTTAATAAGTAAACTATTGGGATAGGGTATCCGTGGCGTGGCAAATTTGTTGTTTCGATCTTATCTGTGTGGGCTGACGCAGTGTATCGCCATCCAAAAATACTGCTCTTCGTATAGGGAAATTAAATCAGGGGTGCCACAGTGTAGCGTTCTGGGCCCGATTTTGTTTAATATCTATGTAATGATATTTCTGAAATAGTAAGTGACGCATCCATTGTGCAATACACTGACGATACGAGCCTGCTTGTCTCTGGCCATGATCTTGATGATCTGTTACTGAGATCTCGCAGTATTCTGTGCAATTTGTCGGCTTAGTTTCGTAATAACGCTCTAACAATAATAGCTCCAAATCAAAGGTCATCTTACTGAGAGCAAGAGGCCAGGCAGTCTTATTTAAATCAAGAATTATTCTTGGACGGCGCGCCCATTGAAACGTTGAGCAAATACAAAGTATTGGGCGTAACACTTTCCGGAGATATGAAATGGACATATCACATTGAACTAGTTATGAAGTCACTGTCATCTGCCACAGGTGTACTATCCCGTTGCCGTCATTTTTTCCAGAAAAAGTGAAGTTGCAAATATATCATGCCTTGTTTGAATAGCATTTGAATTATTGTGCGCTTGTGTGGGCTACCACCACGAAGCATAATCTTCGTGCACTTCTTCAACTTCAGGAACGAGCACTTCGACATATAGCAAATCTACCTTATTTCCATTCTGCTGCGCAACTTCTTTATAAATGTAACATAATACGAGTAACTAACCTCTATGAATACCGGCTACTGCATTTATTTTCCTTCTGCTCCGAAAATTGTAGAACCTTTTTAAAACATACGTCACGACTTGAACGCGAAAAAAGTGACGCGCGTACCAGCAACCAAAACAGGTTGTTATTACCATACAGGCGCACAAATTATCTCCTGCAGTCACTAAGACACACCCGACCTGCACTGTTAAATAAATTAGGGAAAGAAAATGTAATCGTAAGTACCTTGACTGGAAAACAAATTAGAGCGTATTTTGTAAACTGGACTGAATACACAACAAATAAAGCAAAAAGTAATTTCTATTTTACATTCTTTACTCTATGTAATATGCGTTTGCACTCAGTGTTTCATAATCCAGTGTATCATAATATGGTGCGTCCTAGACATGTTGACTGTTGTGCTTATTTTTGGAATTTGATAGACATCATTTGGGATGTATAATACAATATGCATATTAGCTTTGTTGTTCACTGAGCGTAATTGATTTTTTATATTAAAGCTACATAATTATCTGAAAAGATGAATGTTGCTTTACATGTTCCATTTTTGTTCTGCTACACTGTAATTCTATATCCTAACAAATGAGTGTTTGATATGTTGCACGTATGCCGATAGGAGACTTACTGCTGCCATGCGAGGGCCTTCAGGCACATTCAAGCTGTAGGTCGCAGCTTTTCGCCTGGTGGATCCCCAACAATTTTTGTTGGAAACGAAGTCATTGTCATATCTACAAGGTGTTTCAGCAATCATGCATTGGGTATTTAAAAAAAGACGAGATAACCGAGTGCATCTTGTTCACAATCGAGTAGAGCAGCCGCCAGTAAACTTGTCGCTGATGCCATGTAATTGAAAAATTAATTACAAATAACAATTTTTAATACTGCTTTGAATGGCGTACTGTGGATGGAAAATTTGTATGAAATTGAAAGACGCTTAAAATTAGCATGCTTTCAACAAGGTACTTCTTGCCCGTTTATTATTTTTTTCCTACTGATAATGAAAGCCCGCTAGAAAGTAAAATATCACTGGACTAACCGTCCGCCTACAACAAACAGCAGCACCCTCAAACGCGCTCCACGGGAGTTAGTGAGCGCACTCTAACGCCGACGCATCAACCACCAGTTATCGGCACTCTTCTCTTAGTCACACCCGCCGTGGTTGCTCAGTGGCTATAGTGTTGGGCTGCTGAGCACGAGGTCGCAGGATCGAATCCCGGCCACGGCGGCCGCATTTCGATGGGGGCGAAATGCGAAAACACCCGTGTCCTTAGATTTAGGCGCACGTTAAAGAACCCCAGGTGATCCAAATTTCCAGAGTCCCCCAATACGGCGTGCCTCATAATCATATCGTGATTTTCGCACGTAAAACCACCTAATTTTATTCTTTTATCAACACCAAGGCGCCGCGCTGTCGCGGACAGGTCGCGCCAGATAAAGCGTTAGTTCTGCCACCAGCTGCTATGAGGCGTGTTTGAGGGCACAGCTTTTTGATGCAGGTGGACGGTTAATCACGTGATGTGATGAATTTTTCGCGGGCTTTCTTTATCAGTCGAAAAAAAATAAACGGGCAAAAATACCTGGCTGAAAACATACCAGCCTTTAGGTTTCCTTTCAATTTCCAGCGAATTCTTCATTGGCAGCATGGCATTCAGAGCAGTAGTTGGAAACTTAGCTGATTCCCAATTATTATTAAATTGAATGACACCAACAAAATAATTGCTGGCGGTTACTCTACTCGAGCGTGGACAATATACACTTGATTATATCAGCGCAGAATGGCCCGTCTTTTTTGGGACACCCTTTATATTCCGCCTATTTTCCACCTTCCTTAAAGGAAGCTTACTGCGATTAAACTTGCATTGCGCGAACTGAACCGACATTGTCTGCATGTTAGGGTAGCTTTGAAATAGCGCTTCAATGTGGCAGGACGTCTATATCGACCCTTTTCGCGGAGCAGTTTGCTTTAGAGAAACGAGATGGCGCTCACGGCGGCGCGCCATACGTCTCCTCAGCGACCGCGCACGAATACGAAACCATTACCGCTTCTACCTTGCTTCTGCGCGATCAGTTGTCAGAAATGCAACTGAGTTTTCGCTAACGCGCTGTGCTCCAATCATGCTAGATTAAATCATGTGTATTGAAGACGTGTGCAGTAGTGGCTGCGAAAATAGTGACTGGTATGTTAAGGAATGGAATTAAACTGTGTGGCCAAGTTCGCGGACCGCTACTGCAACTGTCCGAACGAGTTACCGGCACTTCGATATGTAAGGCTTTCCTCGAGGATACAGAAATGCGCTCATCCGCCAGCATTGTATCACCAACCTTCAAAGAAAGGGCTTCAACCGTAGAACGTCGGCAAGAGTGAGTACCACACGTTAAAAAATGAAAACGGGAGTAGCGCCGCTTCCTGTCATAGTGTGTTTCGCGCACGTTATCTATACACATCTATGCCAAATGGCAGGAAAACTTACGCCCACTCTATCGCCGACGTATCAAGAATAAGTGAGTGGACGCACACTTGAATATATGTGCATTGTATACGCACAATAAATGACGGACTACACTGATGGCGCACGAATCGTCGAAGCTAAATGTTTCGTGATGGTCCACGAGAGTACGCGAGTTACTAGCGGTTATATATATTTGCTACAAGGTATTACAATGTACAAAACAGCTAGGTTTCAAGCCATGTGCGCAACAAGAACAAATCTATCGGAACTGAGCACACCCGCGAGCGATTAGACAGAAAATAATCAGATAGTGGCGACACCGAGAAACTTGACTGAGTCAGAAACTGACAAGCCACTGCTTCAAAATATTTCCCAAATAAAGATCAAAGAGCGAAACGCACTAATCCTGATTGAATTCATGAGCGGAATGCTTGGATAGCTTGGAATACATATTTATCCCCGCTTTTAGAACAAACACCATATACGCTGCTTGCGCCGTTTGGACATAGCTTAATCAGCTCCTAAAGCGCTTTTGCATGTTGTCTAAATCTGTGATCAAAGCTTCGTGTCGCCCACCCAGTCACCGTCTAAGATATCTCCTAAAACAGAGGTTTTCTAAGCCGCGCCGGCGTTATATACTTCCTTTGTCAACAAGGAGGCAACGGACGCAGTTGAGGCAAGCAATGGACGCGTCACCACGTGATCAAACATGGCAGCACCCACAGGATCGCCGCGAAAAGGGTCAATAGACTGTCATAGTCCCAGTAAAATAATCTTGCAACGGGGTGCTCCTTGGAGGCACACGCTTATAAAAATAATGGGGGCTACTTACCTCATTACATGGCCGCAACTAGGAATAAGAGTCACGAACAAATTTCCTATGCGTTTTTCTATTCCTTCTACTCTTTGAAAAGAAACTGCTCCTCTACTTCATACCTTCATGCATCGTTAGATTTTTTTTCGTTTGGCCATGTTAATCGGATGTGTGTGTGTGTGTGTGTGTGTGTGTGTGTGTGTGTGTGTGTGTGTGGTGTGTGTGTGTGTGTGTGTGTGTGGTGTGTGTGTGTGTGTGTGTGTGTGTGTGTGTGTGTGTGTGTGTGTGTGTGTGTGTGTGTGTGTGTGTGTGTGTGTGTGTGTGTGTGTGTGTGTGTGTGTGTGGTGTGTGTGTGTGTGTGTGTGTGTGTGTGTGTGTGTGTGTGTGTGTGTGTGTGTGTGTGTGTGTGCGTGGTGCGTGTGCGTGTGCGTGTGTGCGTGTGTGTGTGTGTGTGTGTGTGTGTGTGTGTAATTTCCATCATTCGTACCGTCTTAGTTCACATATAGGTGAAATGGATGTAGCAGAAGGCACGTGATTCCAACCTCCACAGCTTATTCTCTAGCTAACATTATCTATCTGTCCATTAGTTCTGCCGGCAAGCAAGCATTACGTAGGTGTAGCATAACAATCCAAGATGATAGCAAGGAGCACAAAGATGGAACTTGTAGGCACGCGAAATGACTCAGAAGTGCATTTAACGGAAACAGCAACAGTAGCTTAAACGGTAAACAGATAGGAAAATACGCAGTATAACAACACTGAAGTAGACGTTTGTCACGCAGTGCGTGTGGTGTTCATATTAGTGGCGATTACCAATACAGCATCAACGTAGGAATATAAGCATTAGCCACGTGCCTTCTAGAGAGCCGACATTCTATTTTCTGATTTCTTATTTAGGTACTTGAGCATTTTGAACAAAGAAGACTGATGAGTCGCCTTACTTTAATTCTAATATATTGCCTTATTTAGAGCTGCTTGCCCTAGGCGGCCAACCTAAAATTGGCTTCTTTAAAAACTGCTTAGTCAAAATGGTCGTCGCATTCAAATACTGTTTCCAGTAAGCAGAGAGGGCGATCATAGGAGCAAAATTTATTTAATTATTCGTTTATTCACTCATTTATTTATTACTATTGCGATAGCAATTAGACGGACACTATAGGCAAATTTCCGCCGGCGTCGTCGCCGTCGCCGTGAGCTTCCGTATAAAATCCACGCTGTATGCCCTACTATGTGTGTGCGAGTGAAAGCTTGCGAGGGGAGCGGACGAGCGCGGCTCAATCTAGTCCGCGCGAAAGGAGAAGACAGCGGGCAGAAAGTGCGTCGTCTTTCGCCGCGCGCGAGGCACCCAACGTTGCGAGGCATCGGGGGGAGCGCACGGAGGGGGGGGGGGGGGGGTTACTGCGGCCGCTAGTGTATGTGGCGGCTGCGCGCGGTCGCGCCCACGTATCTTGAGAGCTATCTGTGTTGGGCGCACAGTCTCGGTACGTCGGCGGCTCGTAGCTTTGTGCTTGCTGTGTATTCTCGCCGCTCAGTTTGCGTTGAAGCAATAGGCAACTGCACGAAGGTCACGTAAGCTCGCTGCTGCTACTGTCACGTTTCCTCACGCCAGCGTTCTGACAGCGAGTGCGCGCGGTCATCGAGTGTGATGTGTCCATGTTTGCTGTGGCCGTCGACACTATGCTTGTTAATTTAGTTAGCAAGCAAATGTTTACAAGTCGATACGGCCGATAAAAGTAATATTCTTACATCGTGTGGCTCTCTGCTAATTTTCTTTCGCAATCAATGTGTCGCCTTTCGGGCGAAACTGCGACTTTATTTATTTATTTATTTATTATTTATTTATTTATTTATTTATTTATTTATTTATTTATTTATTTATTTATTTATTTATTTATTTAACACTGCGAACCTCGAGCAAAATGAGGAAACTTGTCCGTCTTCTTTGTTTTCATTGCTCGTGCATCCAACTGAGATAGTACTGCTGCGCACTAACCTCTCTCTCTAAACTTCGTGCGACACTACTGACCACCTGCCGGGCGTTCAGTGTCACACCATTGTGCATTACACGCAACGGCGCATGTGGCTGTTATTGTTTGTAGTAAGATTCTCACAATGAGGTCTTGGGGCACGTCGGGGCGACCGAAGCCGATGTTCAAGGCGCGGCAGCACTTGAGGGAGCGGAATGGCACCAGTGGTTCCACGAACTCCTTCAGCGCCGAGTTCTGCGGGAGCGCCAAGTGGCATACGGTGCCGATCTGTGCCTTCAGGGGAGACTGGAGCGGAGGAAATTGAACACGAACACGAAAGACATGTATTGGCCGTTTGCGGAGTACGGGAAGTACATGCGTCACTTCAAGAAAGAAAAGCGGCTTAGCAAAACAGGAAAGTGGGGCCTTTTCTGCTGCTGCGCCACTAAAGAGCACCCTTCCTGGCAAAGTCACGAAGAAATTACTTGATGTTTTCGTACACGGGTAAATTTGGGTGCAATTTTGTTGCAGATCTTTAATTTCCCAATATTTCGTATTAGATACTGTCTCATTTTTAAATGCTCTGCATTGCCTGCTGGCATAAATTGTGCCTGCGTGCCGTCCCTACTTGATAGACGAGGCAAACTGAAGTTTCCGCCCACCCGCGACACCAGCGCTGATCGCTCCCCTAGCGGACCGATTCGAACGTCTATGGTCGCCTCCTTTCCCGTCGGAGCAACCGCACGCCCGTTTGTGTTGAAGCGTGTGCTATCGCTGATTGTGTTTACACTACTCAAAAATGGCCTGCTCATCCCGTAAGCTTCGTGCACAGTATTTTTGGGTCACTCAGTGCCACAACGGCCTCGAGAACCTGAAACACTGAGCGAAACTCCAGCCCGTAAAACTCCCTATTCCAAAGACATTCGCAGATGAGACAATCGCCCTAATGTACACAGAGTGAAATCGCGCATTTTTTGCTCGCATGGCTTTTTACGTATCTTGTCACAAATCGAGTGGCCCTTACGTACACAGCGACAAAGTTTAGTAAGCTTCGTACATACGGTTTTGTTGTATTTCTATGACGCGGATCAGCACCAATTCCTTGCGTCCCCTCGGATTTACCAATTTGTGTAGTCGAATCTCGATTGCGAAATAGACAATTTCTACCTCTGGACCACTTCTATGATTGCACTAAGCTGGATCCGAGGAGACGCATCGAGATGGAAGGAATTTGTGTGGAACCGCGGGCGGAGCGAAGCACCATTCCGTTCCGGTCTGGAGTATCTCAATTCACGATACAAACAAAACAACCAGACAAACACAATAAACGGAACACCAGTGAGTACAAATGTCTCAACATACGGGTTCACTCAATGCTGGCTCTTTTAGGGAAGAAGCGCACTGCGTGAGAAACATTGTCGTGGTTGAGTAGGCAGTGCAGAAACGCCTAATTGCAATAGCATGATTTAGCCACAATCAAACGGGAAAATATAATGGATGTTTCCGGGAAATTCTACCAATAGTCTGAGAGTTTCAGACGGCTTTCTGTGACGATGCTATGAGCAGCACAGAGATTAAGGAGTGGTACAACCGGGTTAAAGACGGCCGCACATCGGTGGAGAGCGAGCCACGCTCCGGTCGGCCATCAACATGCCGAAATGACCAGGTCATTGCTGAAGTGAACGTTGTGGTGATGCGGGAGCGTCGTGTGACTATCCAAGAAGTTGCGGAAGAGTTGGGCATCAGCACTTTTTCTGCAAATTTCATTATGACCGAAGATTTGTCCACGAAGAGAGTTGCGGCGAAATTCGTGCCGAAGCTGCCCACGTTGGAGCAAAAGCAACTTCGTGTTTAAGTCTCACAGGACATGTTGGATTCCACAAACAGTGACCCTGACTTCATGAACACCCTAATCACTGGTGACGTGTCTTGGGTGTGTGGGTGTGACCCGGAAACCAAATCCCAGTCGTCACAGTGACAGCATTCCATTCCAGCAAGACCAAAGAAGGCCCGCCAAGTGCATAGCAACGTCAGAGTGATGCTGCTGTGAGAATCTGATGCTAACGGTGGTTATTTCGTCGATGTCAATCCGTAAGTTCAAAATAATCCAGGTCACAACATCGACAGGGTCCGAACTTGCCCCCCTCCGTAGCGCAGTGCTTTATCAACCATCACCAAATCACTTGGCTGTATTCCTTGACTTGAAGCAAGCCCTGTAATCACTCTTATCAGCTTTGTGCCGCGATCCACATCATCAATTGCTGGCAGAAGTACGATTACACAACTATCAAGTGGTGGAACGGAGGCAACGGCATAGTATTTCAGTGGCTACCTGGGCACTGCAATAATACTGGCGGTGAATGTGCCGACATGGCTACCCGTGTGGCATATGGAGAACCTGAAAGCACCTCGATATCATTATCGAGAACGTATGCAGCGCGGCACCTCAGTGGTCTTGCCCATATTATTACTCTATAAAAATGGAGTACACAAGAGTTCACCAGCCGGCGCCTATATGCCACGGACCCACATATGCGATTACAGCTTGAGAACGTCTGGTTTGTACGAGTGCCTTTGACTCTGTAGTACTGTCCGTCCACGACTCTATAGCCCTCTCTTCTCTTCTTCCTCTTCCCCTTTTCACTTCCCCAGCGTAGGGTAGCTAACCGTACTCTTGACTAGTTAACATCTCTGCCTTCCTTATATCCCTCTCTTTCTTTCTTTTACATAGTTTTACTCGACGGGAAGAAACGTTCCTGTGCCGCCTGCGACTAGGACTTTCTTTAGGAAACGCCAGCTTATTCGTAATTGCAATGGCGGACAGTGCCAGTTGCAGAACAGTGGTGTTGAGGAAACGATCAAACATCTCCTGTGTGACTGCCCAACATACGAAGATAAGAAGATTGCGCTTCAGAGAGATTCGGGCACTTAGATGGCAGGCCTTTCACAGTAGAGAAAATCTCAGGTCCGTGGCCTCGTGTGTCTGGTATGTGGAAAGCTACAAAAGCGCTGCTGTGTTTCTTGAAATGCACCAGCATATATGACCAGCTGTGACTGACTGGGCGATGAACACTTGATCGTGTTTGCCAGTGCAAATTGTTAACCTCTCTCTTCCTTCTCCTCTTTCAATTCCCTTTCCCCCCTGCCCAGTACAAGGTAGCCTACCGGGCTCAGCCTGGTTAACCTCCCTGCCTTACGCTTAGGACTTCTCTCTCTCTCTCCTCTCTCTCGGTGGGCATTAAATCATGCAATTTCTTCCATTTCATTAGTTTTTTTCATTACCGAAACCAGTCCGCACTTCGTCTGACCAAACCCTATTTTACCTTAACTATCTTATGCCGTCTCAGGCTTGGTGTAACATTCACAAATAGGTACTCCTTTCACAACAGAATGGTCGATTAACCCGAATGTGAAGTTTATGAGCGCCGAGTGAAAATCGCACGCCTTACCTGTGAGCGCCGCCGCTTTCATGCACGAACAACCCCGCTCTCGACTTACTGTGTCGAACCCGCTCGAGTACCATTGCCATTTTAAAAACAGCATTATTGGACGCTGATTCCAGCCTACTTGGAAACGAGTAACTCTAAATACACTTTTGTGTTTGTTTCAAGTATCGATATTGCGCGAAAGAGTATAACCGCGAAGCCAGGTGTCTCAGATTGCGTGTGCGGAAATGAGCTGGTTTCTCTGTCGATCAGTTTGAAGTTTGACGTTTATTTGTAGCGCAAGAGCAAAAAAAAAGCACACATCTTAGGTAGTACATTAGGAGGTCCTAAAGTAGAACTGTCCCGGGGACCTCCTGTTTTAAGTGCACGCGATATAATCACATAAACAGCAGCAGCATGCATCCAACGAGTGATTACGACTTTACACAAATCAGAATGTTATATAAAAACAAAATTAAAAGATAGTACAATAAAAATCAAGAAATGTCATAAAAAGGGCATTTCATTATGATAAGCTAACAGAGGTATAAAAACAGATTATGAAGATAGTTTAACTTGTGAATTTAAAGCAATACAACACGAACGTATTTATTTAAAATCTATATGAACATTAAGAGTGAAGAAATTTATACGTGGTAGAAATTCCCACAAACATACTAGAAAAGACACGTCCGCTGAAAACACAAAGACGAAAAGGAAAATCGACAAAAAATATCGGCAAAAAAATCACACAGAAAGCAGCTCTTCTAACAATTTTATTTTTACTTTTCGTTTAAACGAGTAGAAAGAAGAGGTAATCTTAATGTCTGGAGTAATTGCATTCCAAACACTTATACCAGCGAATCTGAGGGTAAACATTCCATAATTTGATGTGATTTTCGGTAAAAAGAGGTTATTATCTTAGAAAACCTTGTGTTGTATGAATTAACGATATGACACAAAAAAGGACGTCCGTAGGTATGTCAAGATGAATGAAGCGAAACATGAGAAGCGATAACTCATATTGAAATAAGTACTGAACGGGTAGAATACGAAGAAGCTGGTAAAGATGCAGGGAATGGCATCGCAGTGGTGTAAATGTCATGAGCTTCAATGCTTGGTTTTGGAGGCGTTCTAAAGGCTTGAGATGAGTAGGATATATGTTTCCCCATGTAGGCAAACAGTATGTTAAATGGGTACCTATGTATGCATGATATAACGAAGTAAGAATATGTGGTACAAAGTATGCACCTGCTTTGATGAGAACATGAATACCAAGTGACACTTGGTGCGGCAATGAACTGACATGGCAGTGGTATTTTAGGTGTTTGTCAAGGGTAACACCAAGAAATCTCACTTTTTCAGATATCGGTAGTACATAGTTATTCAAAAAAATATTATGGGATTTACTTATATTTCTGGTGGACTATGGAAGAGGACAAACGTTGTCTTAACTGGATTTATACGCAGTTGGTTTAAGGTACATCATGTGTGGACGTTGGAGAGGTCAGTATTGAGTGTAGCTTGTAGAGCGCTTAGTGTGTGCTGAGATGAGTATAATGTGGTGTCGTCGGCAATAATAGTCAGTACATTAGGTAAGTCATTTATGAATAATAAGAAAAGCAACGGACCTAAAATGGAACCCTGAGGAACACCAGTGGTAATTAATTTATTGGTAGAGTAATGATAATTTATACAGACAACTATGGAACAATTAGACAAGTAGCAGCGGAGCCGTTCGAGAGGTGTACCAGTAATGCCGAATTGATCTAGTTTATTTAACAAGATGCAATGATTTAGTGTGTCAAACGCCTTAGTAAGATCAATAAATATAGCCCCTACAATTAGTCCCCTGGTCAATGGCTTGCTTGATTTTGTCAGTTAAGTGAACTAGTGCTAACTCGGTTGAGTAGCCATGTCTGAACCCATACTGGAGGGGACTGATAAGCCTAAACTTATTTAGGTAGTTCATGAGGCGGGTATAGATAAATTACCTTGCTGAAAATGGCAATATACAGATGGGACGGTAGTTGTAAATATTTTCACGATTGCCCTTTTTGAAGACAGGAATTATTTTACCAGTTTTAAGTGAGTTAGGAAATACCCCAGCACGGAACATTTTGTTAATAATACCAGCAAGTACAAGTGAGATATCAGCAGAAACAAGCTTCATATGAGCTGGTCTGATAGAATCAAGGCCAGACACAGTTGATTTTAAGGAACAAATAACATTGTAGACTTCAGTGCGGTAAAACCGGACGAATATAAAATGAGTATGAGCTACGCGAAATACTAGGCACTGCATTAGCTGGAGGACAGTTATCCGAAGCAACAAAATGTTCACTAAATGCATGAGCAATATCAGTATCTTTGGTGTGCTCATGATCATTGAGGACAATTCTTTGATGTCCGGATCAGACTCTTTCATATTAAGAAACTGTCTAATTAGTTTCCAGTTACGCCTGGTACCGTTTTCGTTTTCAAGTATTTTGTTTTCATAGTAGTCTCGTTTTCACCGTGTATTTTACGTAATAAGTCACTGGACAGATTACCATTGTTTCAATAAGGTGCCGCCTGGGTGGACACACCACGCAAGAACAAAAATTTTTACCACCGTGGCAACCCTCATGAATTTTTATTTACACAGGTTGTCACGCGTCATAATACACGAAGAACTAACTATACCCGTGAGAAAATTTTCCATCGGATGATCAACCACTTCTTATCACTGTCCTTTTTTCTGCCCACATTTCCCTCCTCCAATGCAGGATAGCAAACCAGGTGCAGCCTGCTTGGCATCCCTGATTTTCCTTTTGTTAATCTCGATCTTGTTTGGTCATGTGCATTCATCCATAATTAAGCTTATCAGTTTTTTTAGTTTAAACATGAATACTTATCGCCTTTTTTCGGCTCAACTTAGTAGTTAACGTAGTGTCTGGCTTCCACAATCTAGTCATTACGCAACCAAATTACATTTTTTGTTCCTTCTTCGGAAGCAGTTTGCTGAGATGCAGTACATGATTTGTAGTGTTGGAAAAATATGCATGGGTGAGGGGGAAAAAAACATGGTTCCAGAGTTCTGGAGGACGTCTTTGCTCACTACAGTCGAACGCCTCGACAACGAGTGCCTCTACAGTGAAATCATAATAAAGGACTAATGAGGTCCCGGCTGCATTCCTATTTTTCAGGTGTGTTGTGAACGCTTCTACAAAGACCACTGCAACAAAGTTGACTATACAACGAAGAACTTTAGACGTCCTCGGTGGCAGAATTTTTGCTTTACAACGAGTGCCACGTAGCGGTACCGACACTGGCCTCCGCAGACGCGACTGAGCTGCCCTCTGCGTCAGCACTAACGGCAGCATCAGCGATGAACTTGGCGAGCGTGCCTCTAACAGCGAGTGTTAAGTACTGCTGCACTGCTCCAGGAGTCGCTCAACTCATACGCTCCGTGTTGTAACACAGCACCTGTGTGCAGCGTCCGACGAATACATCGCAGTTGGTGACGACGTCACGACCGACGACGTCTTAAAAGCCAGCTAGGATGGAAAGGACATGAATTCCAAAAAGGGCAGGAGTGATGAAAAGCCTGTTACCGAACCGAGAATTTTGATGGCAGGGGAGGCGGTAGTGCCGATCGACGACCTGCAGCTCTACCTTGCATCACTCCTACGTTGTCGCCGCGGAGCATGCCCTGACTCTTGGAACAATAATGTTGGCCGCACTTACGCATTTGGTCAGAAGTGTGCACATAAAAAATAAACATTAGCTGCTTATTTCACTAAGTTTGTCATGAACGCATGTTACTTAAACGTTTTCTATTGTTGAACGCGCTTAACCTGCTCTATCATGAGCGGTGCGGAGCGCTATCCTTGCAAAGAAGAGACCTGTTAGCGAAGCATTTTGGAGGTCCCAGCACTACGTTATAAAGGCATTCGACTGTTTACCGTGACTGCCATTACTCCCGAGGGGCTCGCACTAACTTGTGTATCTGCCGGCAATGTAAATAACAAACGCAAAGTATGGGAGTTGCCCACGCCACGCAGTGACGCTAAGGATTGAGAATCACTGACGCTATGTTTCACCACACGCCCGCGGTGTGGCTCCGCCAAACACCTGTAGTGCGCCAATACCTATGGTGGTTATGTTGCACGAAACAGGATTACCGTTTTTATGCACTTGTAAGAACTGTAAATTGGAGCATAATTATTGCTCATCAATGCACTGCTGTTATGGTGACATTCTGGGGGCGGTTGCACAGCGGTACGCAGATCCCCGTCAACGTTTGCGGACGTGAACACACATCACACGTACGATATACACAAGAGCTAGAAGAAAACACGCTGAAGAAAGGTGCCTGACAAGCGACAACAAAAGCACACGACCGCGGCAGAGGGAACCAATATGACGCTGGCGATTTCGATAGACGGCGAGGATCAGTGGGTCAAAACGTGTTTCCACTCGAAACGTCGGCGCTGCTATCGATGTACACTAAGGAGCCGAGGGAACCGCAAATGCAGCTTTGTCCTACGTGCCTACCCACCAGCGGCTCGAGCAGTCCTGTAGACGGTGTCGTGCGATGCGTTGACCAGCAGGATCTTGAACTTGCGCTGCGCATCGCGCGTCCACAGGAACCTGTCTCTGCCGGGAAGCTTGCCACTGCGGCCGGCGGACAGGTCCACCGTGTTCGCCACGCACTCAGCGGCGTGCAGCATCCGAAGCATGGGTGCTGCGATTGTACATGGAGACCAGACACAAAAGAGAGACACCGCGTATGTAGTAAGCTTCAAATGGCGACACTGGCCTGTAGCCTGGCTGTTACATCGAGCCCGGCCACCTTAGCGGTTAGCTTTCTGAAGAAAAAAAAGCCGCATTCTGAGCCACAGCATGCCCACTAAAGCCTAGAACAGGTGATGAGCTTAGTCTAGCACAGAACAGCCTATTTAAACGTACTGCACGTTCCATTCCACAATGTTCTTTCCAACTAAAGCACGCACATTCCGAACAATGCTTAACCTAACATGTGCATTGACAAAAGAATCGCGACCGCCTTTAGCACGCCACGTGTTGCCGTGAAATAGTGTAATGTCCCGTAATAAGATTGCTAAAGGTTACCACAACACGAGAGAGACATTCTGCCTGAAGCAGACGACAAAGAAGACGGGTCTGTCTGGTACGCGGGCTGTCCATCATCTTCGCTACTGTGTATCTCAGTGTAAATACTCTGTAAATATTTCCGCCTTGTGTCGTTTTACGTAACAATATGGACTAATGTAATGTCTAGGAACGTGGTGTGCAGCGCCAACAAACAGGGACCAGGGCAGAGAAGTAATAACACAGCGCTGACTCTCAAAATATCCTTCTTTGTTCGCGTTGTATACCACGTTCGAAATGAACCTTGACCCAGTAGCCCACTTCATCTTCTTGCTACAGAACAGAACCAATGTTGTCTGCGCCAGCAGCATTTTCGCTAGATGTGGTTTTTATACACGCGGCCAATCTTCAGTGCCACCGTAACCAGGAAAATATATTACCATCGGGGATCGGTACTATTTCCGTATGCTAATGAGCGTGGAAAACGTTCGCGGGGGATCGCACAGAATGTGGTAGTCTATATGTTGACGAGAAGCATTTGCCTGCCAAACGCATGTGAACAAATGTCTATTGAATGCTTATTGCATAGATACCGAGTACTATGGAATTCACGTAAGCTATGGGAGAACAAGAAGCATTGAAGTAGTCAACACCCATTTCTTAAACTGGCAGCACTCGAAGTTCTAAACGCTTGCTGTATCGCAACGTTGTTTGTTAACGCGTTCTCGTGTTTATGCTACGAGTTTGGCACGTTTACATTGATATACGCTGCTCGACGGTGTCCTTCTGAGTGCCGCGTTGAAAAGGGTGGTGAGCAGGGCATATGAAGATGAGCAGGAGGCGCAGCTCGGGATCTTCAAATTATGAACTCCCCTTGTGACCGAGCGATCAATGACACTCTTGTGAGTTCTGTTGGTGATATGTCCAAATTTACGAGCTCGAGTCCCAGTGCCTCCTCCATGAAAGCTAGAAGCAAATTGTTTGATTTTTTCGCAATTTGGATGGTAATGTCGCCAGCATACAAATACCATCTGCATATTTTTATCTCTCATATTGTCATGGTAGGACAGCACCGCATCGCAAACGTTTGCTTTCAGCACCGCCATTTTTGCTGCTTTTGAATGAGTTCCGCTTTCAGGGCTGGCTTAGGTGCCATCGAAGCGATTTCGCATGCCGATATTTTGAGGTGACCCTCTCCAAGGCGCCGTTAAAAAATAACTTTGTATACCCAATTTTGAAGCCTGCTGTAGAACTAGCGCTACAGAAAAGAAATCGAAGTGCTGCCTTCGACAATTTGTAGCACATGCTTCCTTTGCCTTTTGTTTTCTTTTTTTTTACCACGAATGTTAACCCCGTTTACGCAAAACCAAGCCCACTTGCGCGAAGGTTTTGGGTTTGGTCCCCACCGGCGACATGTTGTCTTTTCGTTCACTTTCCTTTACCTTTTCTTCACTATCTTTACATTTGAATTCCAAGTGCAGCCAATTACCCCTACGCTTTCCTTGGCTTCATTTCCTGCTGGTTTTATATGGTCGTCTTAGAGTTAAAATATATTTGCTCTTTAATGTCCCTTTACGCATTGAGGGTGACCAATTGTTTCCCGAGTACCATCCAATCGTTGTCATGATTGGGCCAATTTTTCTCATATAAAATATCAATGAATTCAAAGCATGACACTTTTTTTATCACTGAATCTAGTGAAATCTGCAAACTATGATCTGGATTTAGCTTTTCATTTATTTGCGTTACTTTTGGCTAACCACACTGTATCTATTTCTCTACGTTCCTTTTTAGATAGGTCTTCCATGACTGCGACTACATGGGACCGCTTGTAGCAAAGCACATTCTAATCTGTAATTTACGCAACACTTAACCAATCCATCCAACGAATTAGTTCGTACAGTGATTTCCGAGCTTTCCGGAAAAACCTTGTCGTTTGACAGGGCGGTAGCGTTTGCACCTGCTACGAAAAAATACAAAATTGTCGCCTGTGTGTTGATGTGCCCTATGTGCGCATACCTGCCATCACGACCCCATTGTCGCCGTAGACGAGGGTAATCTTGAACGAACCCGTGCAAAAGTCAGCCACCACCTCGTCCAGATTGGAGTAGCCAAGCCCCGGTTCTGTGAGAACACAACACCTGGTTCATTAGCCGTCTGAGGGCCATACGCGGGACATCTCATGGCTTACGCTTACACCTAATTAGGCCCCTTTCAACGCACGAAATATGCTGCTACTCGCATGTTGCTCTCCTCCTAGGGTGTGGAAAGGCGTTAACCAAACAGAATCGAAATAATCGCTTAGCACGCGCAGCCGTTCATTGTAGCAAAATATTAACCGTCTAAATTGTAAATCTATGAATAGTATTTTGTGAGTTCAGTGTAATGTCGTAAGCCTTTCTAAAGCAAGAGCTCATTTTCGGTTTTCTAAAGCTAGCTTTTTTATAGTACTTTTTTTTTGTTGAGACGAATTCCCTGTGAAGCTTCACGCGTGTCAACTGCGTCTGCGCCGGTAATTATTGCAGTCCTGTGCAGGTAGGATTGGAGTGACGACGTCCCATTTCTGCGACGACGTCCCAAGCTGCGAACCACCGTGCGTATATTGCCTTAACTGACTTACGCAGTATATTAACCTTGTGCGCCTTTTCTTTTCAATATTTTTGGTGCTATGCTGCCTTTCTATTTTTTCTACGAGTTCCCACTGTTTCTGGCAAGTTTGTTGGGTACGTCATGGCCTTGTTTCTGCTATGGTGCACCTGAGTGTGAATGTATTTTTGTTGATAAGGTATTTTCTATAAGGTTATTTTCCATGCCAGGCATTCTTTGGACTTAAGCCATTGCACCTGAGACAATGTATGAGTCTCAAGTGCTTCTCTTACAAATAAAATGAATAATTTGGTACTAAGGAACAATATTGCTTTATATAAATTAATTGCAGAGCATGCAACTTTTTCAGCCAGGTACATCTCTTTCCGTGTAGGTTCCTTGTTATATCGACAATGCCTAACATTTGTTTCGTACCTGCGTGCCGGTTCAGTTGAAAGGGCTCCAAACTAACCTAACTTACCAACAAAAATGATAAGTACCTTACTAGTTATACTAATTAAAAAATCTAAACTTAAGTATTAGCTCAACTGATTCGATACATGATAACTAAGCTAAACAACTAAAATACCTCATTAACTAATTGGACGTAATGATAACGAACTATAGTAAATATTTGCTAACTTAACTAATCAGACCAACTAACGAAGCTACCAAAACTAATTAACGAATCACCCAACTAATGCCTGACTAAGGTAACGAAATATTTCACCAGCTAAATAACAAGACTAATTAGTTAATCGAGTCAACTAATATCTAACCTAACTAACCTAAACTACTAAACTAATAACAAAGCTAACAAAACTTCCTAATAACTAATCTTAACCAATACCTACCTTACCTAACTAAACTAAATAATAACTAACGTAAGTAACTACTGTAACAAAACTAACTGGATCAAATAATAAGCTATCTCAGAAATAAGTAATTAACTAACTAAACTAACTAAACGCACAAGCAAAATAGTAATTATCTAAATAGCTAGCTAACTTAAGTAACTAATTAACTAAACTAATAGCTAACCATGGCCTCCGAGATCGCGCGCGGCCGTCCCATTGGGCGCGCTCCCCAGAAAAAGAATGTAATGCGGTGAGCGCACCAGGCTCCCCCTGGATGACGCTGTTAACCGTCAGGTCACCGCCCCATTTCAAAGGGGAGGCCATTAAATCATCATCATCATCATCCGGTGCACGCGAGGGAGGCCGCAGAAGGCAGACCGCGCCAGATATCTCAATGTGCTCGCTGCCTCACATTCCACCTGTTGCAGAAAATTTTCACAGTAATATCCCAGGCAATGTTTCTGCTCCGCCTCGAACATTATGACGTCTCAACCATCTAGCACTCTAGAAATACTTATGTTTGTAGTACTTATGTTTAATAATTTATTTTTGTAAACAAATCATATGTGGTTCACACACCATTCAATCTCTCTGAAGTTGTAGCATACTCTAGATGGAAGGGTTCAATTGTTGTTGCTTGTCTTACTCTGTTTGCCTTTTCTTGTATATTTTTTCTTTTGTTGCAATTACGGTCATTCAGCAATTGATATAGCTATTGCCGCGTTGTGCGCCTACTCTGTAGTGCGATGATCTTTCTGTAATATTTACAAGTATCTTACCATGCAAACTTTTTCCTGTTTTTAGTTTTCATTTCAACTGTGCTTTTTGTATTGACTGTATTGATCTTGCATACTATTACGTTGTGCAAATAAATAGTTTGTTACGTGGATACTTTTTTTACTGCTGCATAACGCTTGCTTTACATTGATGAAACCGTAGTTTCCTCTTACGCAATGCCTTCATGAAGGCCTGTAAGGTATTTATCAATAAATATATTTTCTTCAATAAAATCAAATAAGCGTGCCGTAAGCATGCAGACACGCTGATGAGGTGAGACACGCACATGATAAACATGCTGACTTTTGTGTTCGGTGTAAACAACATTCGAATCATACAGTTTATAATTGTAATAATGTCTGCATAGGCAACAACTATAATAATATAATAAACGAGTAGTTAATTGTATAATTTATCATTTAACGCTTCGCGCACAATTTCTCGCTCCGTCCAGCTTTAAAACTGCGCCACGCAGGAGGCAACGCACACACGAGAACACACTGTTTTTCTTTAGTCCTCAATTAAAATTGTTTAAAGCTTGCAGCGTCTTAGGTGAAACATTCAATGTGTGTTGGCGCTTACTGTGGCACTTCACCTTGAATGTTTGTATTTGAACTCGCACACTTATTCTAGCAAGTTAGGTTTGTTTGTTCGCTAACAAACCAACACTAGATATGTAGTTCAAAAGGTCCATGAAAGGGGCTAGTTAGGAGCTTTCCACCAGTCTTATGACGAACTCTAGCAGAGGCATGCCTCTTTTACATACCCAAGTGAATTTTTCGGAAGCACAAAAAAAAACACGTTCGAGAATAAATAGCCCGCTGTACGCGCTTTGCCCCTCGCATACCTTCAGTCATAATTTGATAATAAGTAATGGAGTCATATAGCAGTGCAAAATCCTACTTTTCTCGCATCATATAAGCCGCAGAAACAGTATACCGGAGCGCGCGATAGCTTCCTCGACGCGTGAAGAGCACTCGGGTGTGAGCGCCACGGCTCATAGAAGGAGCCGGCCACCCCCACCTCTGAAAAAACGCTATCTCCGTGCGAATTCGACGGCAGGAGCAAAACCTGCCCGCGAGCGCAAATCTAGGAGGCCAGGAACCAGCTTTACTAAGAAACGTAACTAAAGCAAATAATAAAAAGCCAACTATGCAAACATAACTACACTAACAAACTTCGATAACTAATCTAACTGAACAAATTGATTAAACAAATTGCAAAATAAAACTCTAACTGTTTATTAATCTACCAAAACTGCTAACTAATCAAACTAACAACGCTAACCAACAAATAACTATACTGTACCTAATTATTCAACTAATAACTAAATTAAGTCATTATTATCTAACCTAGTAACTTACCTATCTAAATAAAATATTAACGATATAAAACTAAACTACTACCTAAACTCGCTAACCTAACTCAACTAAGTAATCAACTAATAACTAACTTAATAATATAACCAACCAAACATAACTGACTTATCTAAGTCTAGAAAACTGTGGATACAGCTAATACGAATGCTACTTGTTGGGGTAGGTACGTGGGAAAGGGGGCCCGTCAATGACATAACGCTGCCGTGTATAATTTAAGAACAAACCCATGTTCTTAAATTATACACATGTATTACATTGCTTGAACCACACTTTTTTCATTGTGTATATTTAGATTCCTCTCCTGCCCCTGTGCAATGCTATCTAACAATGTCTGATTGCTGTTGCTAATTATTGTTTTCTTTACTTTTACACAATCTTGAAAGGGGCGCAGACCCCTGTCAAGCCGAATTGATTTTGGCTTTTTGTCTGTGCCGCCTACATCATGTATTGGCTGGGAAATAAATTTGATTTGATTTGATAGACGTGCCCCCCCCCTTACCCCCGAAATTATTTTGTCAAAAGTTCCCGTTGTATGTCCACTCTGCACACATGTTGAAATAAATATAGGAGAGGCGTCTTTCGTGGTGAAATATTTGCATGATCGCGCAACCCAGCCATCTGTCGTGGCAGATTGACCCTGATGACGATGACCTCCTTCTACTTATGCAAGCGCCCCTGGTGCCACCTTCTGTCCCTCTGTGAAACTTCCGGGTAAGGTTCGTGACCAGAAGAAAAGTATAGAAGGACCCTGGTAATACTCATAAACAACCTGAACGTATAGAATTCGATGTTTTCGATTGCAAACTCGAAGCACCAAAAAATGATCAAACTCACTTTAGAAAATTTGCTTTCCGCAAAGTAACATTCGGAGTTCATCAACGTAAATGGCAACTGAAGTGTTACGAGCCACTGTCACGAACATTCTCGCTTATACCTCTTCTCAGGACCGCCACCGCCAACTATCATACAGAACACAGCATCGATAACTGACGCTCAAATCAACTGAAGAGATTCGGTGCCACCCCACACACTGCATAGCGCGACACTACCAGACCATCTGAATACAGTTGAGGTCACGCAAGGGGGCTTTTTAAAAGATTGCCTAAAGAAAATCCTGGCGCCACCACGCGTGCAAGACTCGTAAAAAAGAACTATAGAATACCAGGAATAGAAAGTTCGACATGTTTTATACGCGACTTCGCTTACCTGCAAAATATTGCTTTCTTCGAATCACGTCTTCAAGCAAACGCCTCATATTTCTTATGTAATACATCTGGCACTTGTTTTCTCATATATAACAGCTAGAGAGAAAGAACACCAACCAAACGTAACAAATTGTTCTAACGGCAGAACCGCACGATTCAAACTGTCGCACAGTAAGCGCAGGCTCCCGCGCCCTTGCTTCAAATCTATCGAAATTTGGCGTTCATATACTGTTCCTCTTTGATATGTAACGCTATACTCTAGCGCGATCACTTATTTCTCAGTAGTATACGTTCCTATGTACTAAAAGAAAAAACAAATGTCATTTCAGATGCTGCTTTAAGACAGTCTGGTACAGTACTGTGATTGATGGAACTCCGCTTTGCACGTGCACATTCATAGTGTATTGGTCTTCCGAAAAAGATTCCAAATTGAAGCCCGGCTTTCTGATTAGCATGCATGCAACAGGACCGTAACCACACTTTTTATCGGTAGTTGTCAGATATCCTAAAGCGGCGGACGGGGGCCTTCAAACAGTGTTTTCTTTAGACAAAAACAAAGACTCGTTAGACAAATGAAAAGAGATGCAGACACAGAATGACGACAGAAAAGGTAGAGCGCTGGTCATCAGCTGTAGTAACGGTGAAAGGAAAGGCTCTTCAAAGTTACTACACTCTTTTCTAAGTTACTCCACTTGAAGACCAGTTCTGTACCTTTTGTGTCGTGCTGTTGTCTCTGCATCCCTTTTCATTTTTCTTACGTTCTGGAACATGTCTCTGTCTAAATTCAACTAGCCCAACTCCCTGCTCTAAATGTTTTATTTTAACCACCTTGGAACCGTTGCTCCAGTTACAGTACCCATTCTTTTACCCATAAATTATCGGGCCCTACTGTCTCCTGCCGTACTTCGCTGTCATATGAAGTAAGCAATGATGAGAAGATTTGCTCAGAATTAGAGTTTTTGATGAACGAGTAAAATGACAGTGCATTTAAAGTGAAATAGGCCGTCATGAACAGCTCTCGGTGAAACGTTCATTTCATAGCAGTTGAGGTGCTAAGAATGGGGACCGTGTCATCAGCGGATATTTGCCACCTGCGATTTCTGTGTCCGGGAATAAAGGCAACACGAAAGAAAGTGCGCGATGCGCCCGCATACGTATATTCCAGCCTAAAGACTAATCAATTAGTTCAACAGACCGCTTGACGTGCCGTGTCGCATTAAAACCACCTGTTTACTTCTAAAAAAGCAGCTTCTCTCTTTTTTTTAGATGACCGGCATAGCAAGGAACGGCTGTTTGCTCTCAATAAGCGCTTGTGTTGTTATTCAGTCCCTTCCTCTCCCATTAAAAAAAAGTATCTCCTGTTCTTCATTCTCTACTCTTTTTCTATGTGCCTTTCCGCTTTCAGAGCCGGCATGTGTTGTGCCCCTCCTGATGACAGTTGCCAGCTGGCTCTCTTCTTATATGTGGTTGTGTTTATGTATGCAAACCGAATAATAATAATAATAACAACAACACAGTTCGGTTACAC
The DNA here is from genome assembly GCF_013339745.2 of Dermacentor silvarum. Taxonomy (NCBI): domain Eukaryota; kingdom Metazoa; phylum Arthropoda; class Arachnida; order Ixodida; family Ixodidae; genus Dermacentor; species Dermacentor silvarum. The sequence continues at coordinate 129,457,910 of NC_051160.1, forward strand.
CAACAGCAAAATGACGATGCACTAAAATGTTCAGTCTTCAATGCTTGCCCTGCATCATCTTCCACGCGATTGAATAACACATATTCACTAATTAAATTTTACTTTTTCTCAATTATACTATTCTTTTCAGTGTAGTTTCAGTGTTTTCAAGTGGTGCTATTGGCGCGTCGTCTGAGTTCGACAGCTTGTCCAATGCTCATGGGAATATTCCTCTCGTTACGTCGTTACGCTTTCCCGTGGCAATTTGTTGGTAATCGCTAGCACGAACGAGATAGTTGTGATCTTGGACGGAGGACGCGAACAGGGGTGCATCAGTTTCAGGCTGCAGACGCCATAAACCTCGGCGCATTGCGCCAGTTTCCAGCGATAATTACCGAAATATTGCAACAAAAAGCCTTGCTGTCCTAGGTATTATGTTTCCGAACTGTGGAAAGAAAATGTCCGCACGGAACAAAAAATTTTACCCAGCAACACTGCATTTAGCGGCATATTTTGAGTCCGTATTCCTCGAAACTTGTATATGTTAGGTGCGTGGTTTATAGCAAAACATTAAATTTTGAATGCCTGCCGACATTAGTATTGCGACTAAAAAATACCTTGTAATGTCAATATTCGTGATATTGCATAAATTGTGATTACATCTCGATTAGTTAAGATGAAATTAATATCACACGTTACTTGCTGAAAATGCGTTATTAGGACGCTTCGCAGCAAAGTTATGCATTTGGAAGCACAAACCAGAGATAATCGATCTCTCATAAACCACTTCTTTTGCGTTCGACTGCTTACTGACTGCTTCTGGCCAGAAGCTCGCTGCTTCCGGAAACGAAACTGCAAACTCGGTTTTCCAATCCTGGTTCAGTAGCATCGCACACTACCTGCGTCTCCAGCAAGCGACGTCGAGCGAACGGGGATTCCCAGCTGAAGAGCCGTCGCCAACAACACAATCCGTGGCACCGCCATCACTGTCAGAACGAGAAAAGCGCGCTGTTCCTTAAGACTCCTACGATCCTCTCTGGCGGGTGCACACCGCAGCACGTACGTCTAGACAAAAGTCCAGCGCCCTTCAGCTAAGGCACGCGAAGGAGGTTGCAGAACAGAGAGAAGCACCCGGGTCGCACTTGTGCGGGAGCGCGACATTGCGCGCATCGTATCCCCGCCGTCGAAAGGCGTTGCGCCGTCAAACCGGCAATTACGACTCGGTTTCGCGTCGATGCGACGCGACATGAACCACATATCGGGTTCCTACTTTTGAAAGGCTGCTTTGTTTGCGCGGCGACTTGCGTGACGAGTTGGCGGCTGACAGGGCGAAATTAAAAAGCCAGCCCCGAACACACCGCAGGCGCACTGCTGCGCGCGAATGTTCGGTGTGTGTGTTACGGTCTTGCGGAAAGTGTATTGATTTATGGTTCTTATATAGCGGCGGTCTCCGTACGCTGCCGTATCCATCTCCCGTACGCAGCCTCTCCCCTTCGATCCCCCTCCCCTTTTTCTTGACACGCGAGCCGTGATACCGATGGGGTTTTGCCATTAACTCTATACAGGGCGTTGTAGTGAACACTTTAGCAAAATTTTAAAGGTTTCCTGTGGCAGAAAGCACATTTCTAGTCCATGAGCCAGTCTGCTCGAAGAGGGGGACATTACATGCACAAAAAATTGAAATGCACATTCGACTAATAAACAAAAATTCACTGATTAAGGTAACTAATTACCTGATGGTACATATTGAACTTTACAAGTTCTAGCCGGTGGTGTTCACTAGGCGGATCCACTTGGAACAAATTTTCAGGATGGCACCAGTTTCGAGGTATTATTTCTTGAACTTTGCGGACCACTGCAGTGGCGTTCTATTTACTTTTGTGCTTCCGTGCAAAGTAACTGGAGCGCCAATGCATTTCTCCGCAAAGTTTGGGAAGTGATATCTCGAAATTGGTGTCATCCTGAGAATTCTTTCCAAGTTCTTGCGAACTCCGCGACTAGAATTTGTAAATTGCAATGTGGGCCATAATGCATTGGTTAAACACTTATTTAGTGAATATTTGTTACTTAGTAGATTATGCATTCCAATTTTTTTGCAAGTAATGTCCGCCTCTTCGAGTATACCAGCTCATGAACTAGAATTGTGCTATCTCCCACAGGCAACCTTTAAACACGTTTGAAAGTGTTCGCTGAAACACCGGGTATATATGGTGTCCCACGTAACTTAGCCAAACCTTCAAAATATGCAAATACCACGTAGCTGGACAGAACCAAGGTAATGTTGTTTGCCATCACTTAGAAATACTCAGATTAGTAAGGCGAAGGCCTTAGATGGCTCATGGGTCAAAAAATCCAATGACAGTGGGGCGTTATGGTACCAAAATTCAAGTGACGTCTCAGACACATTAAATAAACATCATAAGCAGAAGCAAGTTGGAAACGACGCCCTTGATTATGGAAGCTACAAACATAGCCACATTTGGTGACGCATATGTGCCTGCAAGCTATCAATGTTTAAGTGTGGCGCACTTTAGAGGCCCGCGCTGTCGGCGTCTAATGTGTCATGTCGTCACGCTGCTCTCAGAGCTGCACAGGCGGTCGGCACGCGCTCGTGTCACTGCTCCCGAGTTCGTCGTCGTCGTCTGCTTCCATAGCTGTCTGCGTTGCCGCCAGCTGTGTTAAAACAATACCATCTATACTCCGTTTCATACATCAGGTGCAACACTGTGGAGGCTAGAGATACTTTTTGCAGTGGCTGCGTTCGCATTAAAAAATAGTTCGGTGTTTCTTGACCGATTTTTGTGAAACGATTTCGTTGCGATAGCGATTATATGGACACTCAAAGCGGATTTCTGCCGTCGGCGTCGCCGTCGCCGGGAGGTTCTTTATGACGTCAAACGGCCGTATGCTTTATGTGCGAGTGAAAGCGCGCGAGGGACGCGCGCTACATCAGAGAGCGAACGCATGGCAGTGAGCAAACGCGCGTTCAGCGTCGAGCTGCCTGAAGGGCTGCAGAATTAAGCGTCTCTTTTCTTCTTTACAATCACCAAATCTAGAGCAAACGCGACTTCTTCCGCCGCGCGAAATTATATAGCCACATGAAACACTCCCATTACAGCGTTCTGTTGTACAATACGTGCTACATAAAAGTGTTTTTCCGTGCGTGAAAACCCGCCGTGGCTCCTCAGTGGTTACGGTGTTGAGCTGCTGAGCACGAAGTCACGGGATCGAATCCCGGCCACGACGGCCGCATTTCCATGGGGGCGAAATGCACAAAACACCCGTGTACTTAGATTTGGGTGCATGTTAAAGAACCCCAGGTGGTCCAAATTAATCCGAAGTCCCCCACTACGGCGTGCCTCATATGCGTAATCAGATTATTGTTTTGGCACGTAAAACCCCATAATTTCATTAATAATTTCATTAATCTCTTTGTCAAGCGTGAAAGGTGCCCGCGAATATACGCAAAGTGTATCGAGTGGCCAGTCGCGCGGAACGCTGCGCTGGCTGACAGGCGGGTAAGCTGGCGGTAGGGGCAGCGGCATGTGATGGAACTGCGGCGGAATTGGTGCGGGCGCGAAGGGAGAACTGGACGGCGGGCGAGGGTGGCGTAAACCATCACTTCTGCCTGAGGTTGCCGGCTGCACTTCTGGATCTGACAGTGACCGCTGAAGTCCCTCTTGACTATGTCAGCAATCGAGGGTACCTGGAACTGTAGCCTTGGGAATACCTTCCGGAGCTCCTTGAGCTTGGGCGTAGTAGGTTGTCAGCGCACGGTACTTGTACTTGGTACGCACCTCCTGTATATTGCCGATATTTGTGGCCTCAGAAAGGAACTGGTCGACGGTCTTCAGCGAGTTACGCATCAGTTTGAAAAAGAGCTCCCGCTTAACAACTCACATCAGGAAACGAACTCTCCTCGGCCGTGTCCGAGTTCGCATGGCGGAAAAGGCATGACATCTCTTCCGTAAAGGCGGCAATGTTTTCGCTGGGCAGTTGCACTCGGGCTTGCAGTAAAGCTTCGTCCCTTTCCCTTGCGACGACGATCGTTAAGGTCCTCAGGTAGTTGCTTAGAAACAGGCTTCACGAAGCAGAGTTGGTCTCCCGGTTCTCGAACCAAGTCCTCGAGACGTATTCCAAGGAGAAGTACCCATGGCGTAGCTTGTCCTCCGAGTTCCAGTTGTTGAAAGTTGAGACCCGTTCAAAAGTCTGCAGGCAGGTTTCTGCGTTGTCGGACGAAGCTCCCTGGGTTGTTGCAGTACAAAGGCTGCATGCGATACTCGGTCCATCGTTGTGGCGGCTGACTTGACCACAATCTTCCTTGTCGTATCAGGTAGAGGTCCGCGCAATAATACCAAGTTTTCTAGCCTACGGCTCAGAAGTTGGCCCGGGACGACGTTGGCATTGTCTTCGGCGTTTTGGTTTGGTTCACGGCTTGATGGGTGTCCGCTACACGAACGCAAGAGTACCTCCCCTATAGATTCCACGTTGCCATGCAGAACAGCGAGTCACAAAGCTAACTTTGTATATCAGTGAGACATGTGCGCACAAAACCAAGGTACGCTGGGGCAGGCCGATAGTGACGTGCACATGCGTCGATCGTCGAAAGTCTGACCCCAGGATTAGACACATCGGCGGTTTATAGATGGCTCAATGAACTTTCCAGCGTAATCGCTGGCGCTCGTGTTGGTTCTAGAATGTGCATCACTATTCGAGTCGCGCATGCCATCTGATTACACCAGGCTCGGTGACAACATAGGCAACAGATAGTAACAACGATATCACTCCAGAAACTTCTGTTACGGAAAGGTGAGTCGTTCGCGGAGAGATCCCCTTGAACATCTGTTAGCCAGTGAAAGATGGTAACCACATAAGATAAATAAGTACGCGTGGCTATAAACGATTTTATGTTCAATTCATGAGCGCCGCCATCTTGGGCTGTAACAGAAACAATTTTTCAGCTTTATGAGAAGTCACGTAACATTGTCATGAAAGGCTGAAAGCATTTATAAAACTATTTTAATGCTTGCGAATCAACTGTAGTGACGTACACTTCGTTGTTAAAGGCAGAAACCAGTAGCGTTAACAGCCCAAAAAGGTGGCGCATAAATGCTTCCGTGAAATAGTCTATATAAATTCGAATATATGTTGCGCACGTTTACTCCCTTGAATTCCGACTTTTATTCCGGTTTGCTGTTCTGTTCCAATATATACACTGTAAAATATTTTACACTCATAACCCTTTCAATGGGTATATATAAATACCCCGAAAATGCTTATTTTCTATCTCATTGTGCAGAACACATCAAGAATAAGTATAATCAACGAAAAGAAATAAAAATTGATTTGCGAAAACTTTGTTTAGCAATAGGAGGGATAACTCAGGTAGAAAACTGCAAGTAGGCTTCACTCTAAGCTTCATACGGCTTCGTTTAGAATTTGTGCAGACAGCCGTCGTCACATGTGAATCATAGGTGTGCATTTCATTTGCTTTACATCACGTGTGCGGTACTACTGCAGCCGGACATCTTAAACTGGTCTGTCTGCCTCTGACCGTGCTTTCAAAAGAAAGCGAGTCACGTGCCAAACGTCTTCTGCCTTGTCTTCTGTTCTTCCTCTAAGCCAACAAATGATGGTGGCTGGCTCTCATTCAGTGTTGGCAGAATATATTTAGTAAGAAACTTTTTACCTAATACCGAAACTCAGCAAGAAAGAAAGAATTCTGGTTTGTTGCCTGTAGGCAACATTCATCAATTAAGGGTTAAGGGCATTGATTTGTCCCACGGCTAACACCCTTCCCTTCAGCTATAAAAATAATTGTGATATTCAACAGCTTAAGCTGCACCTGCGTTGACAAAAAACCGTAGTTGTAAACTGTGTATTGATTTTGGTCACCTGGGGCCCATGGAAATATCTAATACGACAGGTAGATCGCGATAACTATTAAACTTTATTTTACACAGCTTTTGTGTCGTCTTCCGCAGCTATCATAATGTTTACCTGTCAGAAATAGCCGCCAAGAAGGAAAACTCCATTTGTCACAATCAAAAGTGTTGCTTTACCTTTTAAGTGCAAAGGTGTTACGCGTGGAACAAAGGAGCATGTTTTGTACATCCATAATGGTGTTAAAATGTTTAGGGTGTAAATATAATACTTGCCCCACAATCTGGGACTGAATCAGAAAGATGAAGGCTACAGTTGGAGAAACTGCACTTTACCACTTTGCGTTTTCCGAACGTTTCGTTTACCATCCTCCAGACAGAAAAGACGAATCGTTAAAGGCCTTTCCAGTTTAGGCACTTACAAAAGCTCTTCAAGTCCACTTTCGTTCTCCTTGGTGACTTAAGCGTCGTTTCAATTCCCCGACCTCTTCTTTCCCTAATGAGCGAGACTTGCGAGACTCACATTAGCCAGACGTTGATTAATTTTACTGCGCTGAGCAGTTTCTTTGTAAAATCCTTGTAACGTTGCGTTGGAATCCTCGGAAACGAAAATAAAGCTTAGAATGATTTTTCCCGCTTACAGGGGACCAAATTGGCCACATTGCACAGTGTCGATCAACTGACGACTAATCTTGACCAGTCCTTTTGCAGACATTCCTTCGGTTACGTTACTGTAGTTGCTAGCTCATGCATTGCAATGGAGCGGCCTACAACAGTCATTCACTCGGGGCTGCTCATTCTGCGTCTCTATTCACTGTCTTGCACTTTGTCTCAAATAGCCCAGGTGCCCATCCGACTAAACGCAGTCTTGGACTTGGTATTTCTCAGTGATAACTCTTCAAATTAGGTATCAAATGCCAATCGATGCCAGAGTGTCACCACACGCGATTTTCGGATTTGCGAGCATCCAAAGGGGGACCAGATAGTTCTTGGTATAGGCTCATTCCGCTCCGCTTCGATGAAAACAAAGTAAAACAGGCGTTCCACTGTTTCCATAAAACGCTTTTTTTCTGTCTGAACTTGTTACTCCATCAAACCAAAAAACAAGCAGGCAGGCACAGAGACAATCCGCGTTGTCATTGGCTGTTCGCCGTGCCGCACGTGTGACTTCCGAAAGAACTTCAGCACCTCCAAATATTGAAAAATATTAGGCCAGGACTTCTAGTTCTTTAGGTTTGCGATAGCATACACAGGGGACCTTGCAGTCTCGTTTATCAAATTGACGCTTTTATACTTCGAATATATTTCACACTTAAAGTTTCGTGAACAGTGTGATGCACTCCACACACTTCGTGTTTTCTGCTTTATACCTCCAAGGTCGGTGAAGCCCGCCTATAACTATATAAAGTAATGCGCTACCGATGGTGGGATTGACCTCATGTCTCCCAACACAGCAGATCAATGCTCTAACCATCCGGCCATGAGTGGATGCGTGCTTCTCTCGTGCGAAAGTCGCTCTTTGAAACTACTGGCGCGTGTCAGTTTCCCGCACTCTTTCCTTGTGACAGCTAGCGCTTTATAATGATGTGTTAGGCTGCATGCGTTCGGGATCTGCCCAAGTTTTCAGGCCAGGCGATTATACCACCAAAGAGGGTGATGTACGCCTATAACTAAAATAGCACGCAATGAGGGGCATAAGGCACATTTGTCGCATCTGTGAATTCACAATTGCGAAATCGCAAGTGTGAGATCACAAGCAAAACCTCATCATTCAGGTTTGAGCCAGGTTGGGTGGGCAACACCTCGGCGTGCCGTAGCTTTCAGGTGTCAAGTGGGAGACTATCCCGCTTGTGTTGTGTTATCCTCGGTGTTTTTTTTTTTTACTCTGTCCCTTCCTGCTACCAGACTGCTGCTAGCCACTTCTTTTTTATTATTACTACAAAAAATACCTCTGTCTATTTCTTTTCACCAGTTTCACCTCACCACTGTGTGTCATGTATAGAAGGAAGATGAAGAAGAAGCTCACAGTGAATGAATGGTGCAGCTCGCCTGTCTCTGATCTGAAACTATCAACAGGTTTGTTCCTTTGTTTCGTAGTCTATCTATCCATGTATGAGAATTTATCACGGCACACTTTAGACTGCTGTCGCGCCCCTGGCGCATCCTGAATTACAGTGACCAGATAGCTTAGCTTCTGTTGATGTGCAGTGTCAGCCTGCAGGTTGGTCATCTTTTCCTAGTTATTCGGAATAAATTACTTTCAGTTGCGTCTTACTGCACTGCTACATGTCATACGATGAGACACATGAAACGGACGCTGTGTGTCAATAGCTTAATTGACGATCACGTCGTGCGTGAACAGGCATTTCTTTCTTGCTTTCACCATCCAAGTTGCTGAAATATGTATGGCGTACGAATATAAGCATATGGGCATCTGAACGTACTTTGACGGCGTTCATACTTTGTCATACGGTGCCCGACAACTTCGCCAAGACACCAGTCGTAGCAGAGGCCGGAGCTCTATAGATATTTTGCAGCCTCACATCAGTGCAATAGACAAGAAAACCATCCCCATACGGTGCTACTGGGCCTCCTGACAGCGACCCCAATATGGAAATGTCAAGCAGCGCGGTCGCGCCAAGGTGCAGTCACCGCTTTGTTTACATTGTTTCGCCCGCGCTTTCCTTCACTGCTCGTGCTCACGGCGCTCCGTTTTCGACGGCGGCAGATCGCCTGCTTGAGGAACATAGATGCCGAAATTGCAATGCGGTTTCAAGAAAGTTGCCGACGCCGACAGCTTTTTTCGGGGCGGCAATCTCAAGAAAGGGGAGCGCCTGCTTCCACATCTGCATGGCGTTGAACAAACTGTGGACGGTGATGTGACAGTGAAAGCCATGTGCGTGTCGCAGGTGTCCGACAAGATCGTATACGAAGAGGAGTTAGAGATATACACCATGTTCAGTAATTTAGTCGCTTTTATTTCTCTATGATGCAGTCACAAATCTGTCATGCATGGTTGTACAGATGTGGGGAGATAGTGACGATTGCCGTTCATTTAGTTGGTAGCTGGGCGCGCACACACGGCTGCTCTCATTTTGGCTCCCAGGGAGTGCCATCAGCACTATGAGCACAGAAAGAACACATGTATTAGGCACTAATAAGCTAATAAAATTAATTAACAATGTAAGTACTACATATGCATATAATGCCTTATGTCACGCTGTATAAATATTTAATGTATGTCATGCCTTATTCAATGCAAATGTTAGAGTCATGGCCACTCATTGCATTAGTGAGCTAGGTAACTTTTCACTGCGCATGAGAAATGGCTCGTACAGATTGCTCCGCGAAAGGAACCCAGACCACGGTAACCAGCGATTACCTTGGGACCAGCAGCACGAGCGCAAGCATTAGCTATACATGCCTCATCAAAGCAAATCTAGTTTCTCGTCGGGTGGATGGCCTCCGCCGCAGCTCAAGTAAGCTCGCACCGATGGCTGGCTACTATACGAAACAAAGATTCTTGGCACGAAGAGTGAAGCAGCAAGAATGTGCAAGGTGGAAGTTACCTTAAAGCATGCTTGGATATTGTGAACGCAGAAAGCATGACCAACATAACGCGCACGTCTTGAGCGGCTGCTTTGCGATCTGCCGTTTACCGACGCACGCGACGACCGCGACTTGCATTACAAACGGATTGCTACTACACAAAAGACAAGTAGCGCACGGCCCCTTTCGTTGCCTGCACAAGTAGCGATTGAAGCTGCAGCGTTTGGAAAAGGGATATAATTTTCTTGAGCTCGTAGTTGCCGATCGCGAGTGAACGCACAGTACAATCAATTAAATTCGGCGGTTTTACGTGCCAAAGCCACGAAATTATTATGAGGGACGACGTGATGGGGGATCTCGGGGATAATTTTGGCCACCGCCTGTTCTTTAACATGCCGAAAAATCAAAGTACTCGGTAACAAGGGTGCTCTTGCATTTCTCCCCCGTCGAAATGCGGCCACCGTCGCCGGGAATTGAGTTCCCGTCGTCGAGGTTAGCGGCGCAACACGTATGCATTTACCGCTAAGCTAACACGGCGGATGTCACTGTATGATTCAACTACGCGACGAGACTAAACAAACGGCCGTGTGCTAAGAACGGGCATATTATTATTGCGTTTTTATCGAGCGGCCGTGATACTGCACGCGAATGCGAACGTACGTGACTTACTTGACTCGGCGCACTGCAGTTATCCACGCTTGTCGTCTATCCTTCAATGTACGAACTCCCCGGAATTCTGCAGGACTTCACGGGTGGCTTTCGACCTTTCGAGGCTGTTGTGGCAATCAACAACACAGCAGTATTGCGTGGCACTGTCCCTGGTTGATCAGGTCGCGCTCGCAATCGCGAAAACACGCACGAGCGCTTGCGCCGTACAGAACACATGCGCGCACTGGCACAGCGATGACCTTCGGCACTTCCATCGGTCCGCTAGGGGAGAATTCGGCGCTGGTGCCGCGCGGGCATACCTTAGGTTGCCTCGTCTATAGTGGAAACACGTGCAGATGTTTTTGATGTTAGAGTAGAATTTAGTCCGGCACGCTTGTTCTGTCAAATTTAACAGTGCACTGCCGTATGCCGATGCTCTCATATGAACGCGGCATTTCGAGTCACTTCCAGTATATACAAGAAAAGGTCTTAACCCGCAAGAAATTCATTGATAGTTTTAACAGAAAGCTTTAGCTTGGGAGCTCCCATCTATATACATGGCGATGGAAAAATTATTTTTATAGACAACCACTGAACCAATTTTGATGAGTTACATTTAAAAGGAAAAAAAAAGCTAAGATCTACTGACTGTAGAAAGCTCATTTATTATTATATGTTTTGACAAAATTGCTGCACTTCGCAAACTTTAAAAACACACCACTATCACGTTTAGAACTCAAGGCTGGTAAAGCGCAAATAAAGCACGGACAGCGGAAAGAATGAATTGCTGCTGGGTTTGTTTTTTTAGCCTTTCAGACTGATGAGCTATAACTGCCGCGCCAGTGTTGCCTTGCCGGCATATAACTATATCTTATTGCAGATGATGACAGGCCAGACGAAAGAACCACCGGCTTCGTTTTGCAAGCCCGACAATACGAAGAATAAGGAGCGACGATTGAATGCGCCATCGGGTAAAGGCTTCCACTTGCTAGCGTAGTAAACTCATCCCGATGCCATACACCATGTTATTCTGAAGATGTAGTACAAGAACTTGCACGTCTTGCTATTTAAGCTTCCTACAAAACATACCTTTACAGTCCCATTATTTCATGTTTCGCTCGCAATACATGTGCAGATATAATACAGTCTGCATAAATATTTCTTACTTTTCACGTTCTAATCCCCTGGCAGACATCAGAAATTTTGAGAATGCTCCAATTTTGTTTTGTTTTGTGCACTCGAACAAAACCCCACTTCGAGTATTATGGGCTTACCTATGGACAACGCTTTTAGAACTTCATCACTCTGGAAAGGATCACAGTTATTTTGTTCAGATATAACGTTGAGTTTAGCGCTCAGATATAACGCTAAACTTCCACGGCCCCTAACAAATAAAATACGAGGTGCTGCCCGAAAGTACCGGGAACTTGAAAAGCGCGGGCAAACTGAGTGTGGTACTACTCAGTTCCGCCGCTAGCTATGGCTAGCAGTATGCAAAGCATACAGCTAGCCATAGCACCGTGCGCTGAACGACTTGCATCTAAGAAGAAGCATTTTTTTTTCGAAGTGTTGTTTTGCAACGCAACGTTTCACTGATTTGGCAACTCCTTAGCAACCATTATGGAAGACTTCAAGGGGCAAAGGATTTGCATCAAGTTTTGTTTTAAACTTGGCACAACTGCGGCAGAAACTCGTCTTATGCTAGAGGACGCTCTTAGAGTCGACGCCATGAGCCAAAGTAAGATGTTTTATGGCATAAACGCTTCAAAGAGGGTCAGATGTGTGTTGACGACGATGAACGTTCTGGACGCCCGTCAAGGAGCACAATCCCGGAAACGATAGCGGAAGTTCGTAAGGCTATCCTTGTAAGTTTATGCTTTTATTTTGTGTGTATTTTGCTTTCAATACTTCATATTATGCTATTGGTACATTCTGTGAGACGGTTGATCTTCATTTGAAGCTGCAAAAAGAAAATGAAAAACTTCTCTGTATGCTCATTTCCTGCATGCATATTTGCTGCTGCACGGGTGGCAAGAGCTCAGTCAAGCTGCGACAAAGCAGCTTTTTTCTCTTGCAACCTATTTTCGTTGTATCATGTACACGAAAGACGGAAATAAACAGATTGAAATCAAAGGGTGACTATAAAGAATGTATGCGACATTGTAGGACCATCGTACGGTACAGTTCAGCAAACTTTGTCGGTTGTCTTGAACATGAGGCGCATTTCTGCAAAATTTGTGCGAAGACTGCTCAGTGACAAACATCATGTTTCGGTCTGTACGGAACTGAAGCAACAAGTCAGAGACAATCTGACATTCCTCTCCAGTGTAATAACCGGAGATGAGACATGGCTATACGGCTATGATCCTGAAACAAAACAGCAGTCGTCACAATGGAATTCGCCAAATTCCCCGCGACTGAAAAAAGGCGCTTCCTGTTCGTGGCAATGTGACGCCCATGCTCATCATTTTTTAACGACATAAAATTGATCACAAGGCATTCGTACTTCCTGGACGAACTGTGCACAGGAAGCATTACTCTGACGCTTTGAGGCGCTTAAGATAGAGCATTCGTCGCAAACGTCCGGAGAAGTGGCAGGACAACTGGCTTCTTCATCACGACAACGCGCCCGCTTACACATCATTCGTTGTTCGACAGTTCCTGACTTCAAAGCACACCACAGTCCTTCCGCACCCACCCTATTCGCCTGACCTTGCCCCTTGTAACTTTTTCTTGTTCCCACAGTTGAAGTTGAGGCTAAAAGTACATCGGTTTCACACTGTTGAAGAGATCAAGACAGAATCGCAAGTGGGTCTCAACACACTGTCGCTTGAAGAGTTCCACGAATGCATGGAGTCGTGGCAGAAACGCTGGGATCGGTGTATACATGCCCAAATGGACTACTTTGAATGAGACAGTGCTGATTAGGCGTTACGGTGAACACATTTTTTTACGACTGAATTCCCGGAACTTTTGGATAGCGTGTTTGCCGAACGCAAGGCCTGGCTTTCAAGTTGTGCCATTGCTTCCTCACTGCGCATTGCTCCGGCAACACAAGAATTCGCCAGTGATGCCCCTGCTTTATGTTCTTCACTGCAGCAATATTTTCCACTCGTATTTGTTAGTCAGACAGAATCCTGTTAGATCTGACTGACATTTAAAGCCACCAGACAACTGGAAAATTTGTGAAAAAATCCTCCAGGGACCTGATAAAACAATATTGATGCAGCGTCTCTGTAATTGGCTTTCGTTAGCTTAATGAGCCTTCTAACAAAATTTGTTACCGAAACAGAATGATGAGTATATACAATCAGAAGGCGGATAGTTGTGTGGAAGCTGCATCCTGGATAGCTACGTCATATTTGGACATTTTAAATTTACTTCTCTCATCAGTTTTGTTATGTGACTACGCAATAGTCTCACAAGAACTAATATCAATTTGGTTAAAAGTCGGTGACTACACAATATTTAACCACTGATATATGCTGCTCCATGCACCTTACATTGAATCCTTCATATCCAAGTGAAATGTTTTCATCTTTCCTTTGGATAAATTTTTAAGCAATAAAATGTCGTCTCATACAGTGCACAAAGGCAGCAAGGAGGATAGAATGTTTGCAGAAAAACCCTAGTTTTGTACATAGTAGGATTGCATATCTCGCCATCATAATTAGCGTTATGTTATGGTCCTCAGCAGGACAAAGACATCTCCCAGCGATCTACAGTTGTCCCTGTCTTGCGCCAGCTGATGCCATCTTATGCCTGGAAATTTCCTAATTTCATCACGCCCCCCCCCCCCCCCCCCAATTCTCTGCCGTCTCAACTGTGTGTCTTTTCCCTTTGTACCCAGACTGTAACTGTATTAGAATGAAGGTTACCTGGGCTACTTATTACGCGGCCTTTCCAGATCCATTTTTTTATCTTAATATCAACTAGAATATCGCGGCTATCCCCGTTTGCTCTCTGACCCATACCGCTCTCTTCCTTTCTCTTAACGTTACGCCTAACATTTTTCGTTCCATCGCTTGTTGCGTGGTCCTTAGCATCTTCTGAAGCTCCTTTGTTAACCTGCAATTTTTGGCCTTTGTAAGTACCGGTAAAATGCAATGATTGAGCACTTTTCTTTTGATGGACAGCAGTAAGCTGCCAGTCATGACTTGCTTATACCTGCCGCATGCCCCCCAACCTCTTTTCATTCTTCCGTAGATTTCCGCTTCAACGAATCGTTCGATGCCTGCTCCGAATTCTTAAATAAGTACTGTTTTGTCAAGGAGCCATGCTCGCTCCATGTGCAGCACCTGGCTGCGCACCACCCACATGACCACTCGTTCTAATAGGGAACTAATAGCAGTTTGTGTGTTCATTGCGTTATTTTTATATTTCACTGAGACTTAACTCTTACTGAGAGCACCACTACGAGATGTAAAAAGTCGTATCATAGGAGTAACAATCCGCAGGGCCAGGCCAGGGCCAGCAGTGCAAAGCCGAAACGAGGCAGTTAGGATACTATACCTACCCTCGCCTCCAACCCATGCAATTTTCTCCTCCCAGACACTGCTGTATATGTAGATATGTAAAGACGTTTAGGCGCGTTTTATATATTTTCTCTTGTGAGCTTCTGTTATCCCTTGCGCTTCATCGCTTTACATACGTTTTCAGTTTCGGAATGGCAGTTCGTAGATACGTCCGCTTTTTCAGGTACCATCCCTACGGTGTCCACTGACACAGCCACGTCAAGTCATGCCTACAAAATGACCTCGAAGAACATTAGGAAGGAGTACAAAATACAAGCATTGAATCAACTCAGATTCTGAGATTAATATTCTAGAAAGTACGCAGCGTTATTTCATGTGACCAGATAACTAGTGCAAAGTTATGTGACTAGAAGAAGGGTCAGTTGAAAACGCTATAGGACAAAATGTTCTCGAGCGATGGAATAAATCTCGCTTAGCTGGTGGCGAGTTTCGTATCGGTTTGATAAAGCAGCCCTCGCACGTATCTCTTTGAGAATTGCAGTGAAAACGTGATTCCTGGCATCGATCTCACAAGCTGTTGGGTTCGATTTTGCATCCTCTGGCTTGAAGTTTTAGAAAGAAATGCCTCGGTTACTGTAGTTTTTTGTGTACTGCACCGAAAACAAGAACGAATCACGACACAAAGTTGACTTAAGCCTTCGCTTTAGCTCGATGTTCAACAAGTTTGTAGCCGCACATCAAAGCACCTCACAAAACAAGAGCACAATGTAGACTCTAATGAAGATCAAAACTCAAGATGGGGCAGAATGAGGGCAGCAATCGCCGTCCTTAGTAATGGGGCAGAAGTACGCGCCTAACTATCGTCACAGTCAATTAAATGTTTCTCAAGATATTGGGTTATGTTTATGCTCCAAAGTCCGACAAAACAGACGCAATGACATTTCTACGTACTTCAAGAACATGGAATCAAAGAAGTTATCCTAGAAACAAGGCAACAAAATGGAAGCAGACCCAGCAGACCCAGTAGACCAAGCAGTCCTAAGTCAATGACTGCACTAAGAAAATCCACTGCAATGTACCCCTTCAGATAACCTAACAACTCTAGCCATAGAGTTGAACGAACATTTACAACCATGATGCCCGAGATTGGTAGTTGAGCGCACTGTGCATAGTAGTCACTTTGTGCCCCTTTATTGGGCAAATTCATTTGAAGCTTCAGTGTCATTTCCGAGACTTCGTGCATGATGCTGCGAGGAAGTGTGATGTTAAATAGGTGTCCCTATACTTAAGTCACAAATCATACTGTTAATGATCGACGGTCACCAAACTTTAGAAATTACCAGAGCTACAATGTGCAACAGCTTTACTAATAGTGGAAAGCTTGCTCCGACCCTTTACTCATTCTTGAATGTATAAAAATTCAATTCACGATCATTGGCAGCTTCCCGTACCTAATACCATCTATAACGAAGGACCACATTAACAGTTCCCATTTTTTTATCTCATGTCCTGCTTTTATGTATTCCTGCATGTCCACTGTCTTCTTTTTATGAATGCTTTTTCTAAAAAATATATAATATTGTTTCACATACTTGCGATCGCTTTTCTTTTTCATGCTGTTGAACTCGATCGGGACCGTTCAACAGTTCCGTTGGGTCCCGGAAAGTGTCTACATTGTATATGTACTGTTTAGTCCAGATTAGGACAAACTTCGAACTTGGAACTCACGACCGCTTAACGCAGCAAAAGCACAGGGCTCATTGCCGCGCAACGTTTTTTTTTTTTTTTTTTTCTACGTGCAGGACCAGCTGTCGTTCAGCCAGCGCCAGCAGCAGCAGCTCCTACCTCAGGCGCAGCCCAAGCAGGCGCGATTCCCCCAACATCCGGGGCCGTGCATGTTCCTCGCGTCGCCTCAACGGGTAATCAGGCCCCCAAGGTGTCCCACGGCGCGCCGCCTCCTAAGGCACCTGCGAAGCCTACTGCACTGAAGGCCGGAGAAGTCGCCAACGAGCACTTGATCACGCCACCTGCAGACGATGCGGAGGCTCAGGGCGAGCGGCTGATGATCGCTCTGCTGGCCGTCTGCACGCTCATCGCCGTCCTGGTCATAGTCTACCTCCTGCTCGTGCTGTTCAGGGAAACCTGGTATCACAACGTTCTCCCGACGCGCACTGATCCCGGAATGTGAGTACCCAACGATAGATCGCAGGTGTCGTAACTTGATGAAAATCTATTTTAACCGTACCTTGCTTCAGCTTAGCGCTTTGCAGGTATGCTTGCTAACTGTCACGCCTAAATTTCCTGCGCACCTAGTTCAGTACTGGGCCAGTTTACTACACTTTCAGGATTAGCCCAGCTTCACACATTGGCGACGAGCACGTCGCGAGCGTCCTTCAAGATTGCGATGTCGCTCGATTCATAATCGCCAGACGGTGATGCGTATTGAGCCATGCACGTCAATCACATGCGTCTGCTAAGGGCGTTGCGCACTTCGGCAGTTCAATTCCGATTTCTGGGTGAAAGTGGACGGATTGTATTACTTTCCAGGAATTAGCAGCATCAGATTTTTACATGTCTGGAACCACCTATGAATTTCACCTACACGCCTACGAGACCGCCCCCTGTCTTCTTGTGCTTTGCGGTGACCGGGCGCCACGACGTGATAAGCGATGACAAATACCTCGGTACTATGAGACTTGCTAGCAGATAGCATTGCGAGATCGTCAGAGAAGTTACCGACCTCGTGCCAGCCATGGATTTCACTCCCTTTTGAATCTTTCTGCGAAAGTTCATGCGTTGGCTCCTTATGAGAGTTTACAAAAAGTACTTGAACTCGGCGAATGAGTGCTCCCACAATGTGTGCGCCTCGTGCACCGCAAGCATAAAGGCGGCGGTTGTATAGGCCGTAACACCGCACGCTCCTCTTTCCAAACGTTCATGACGAGAGATTGTGGGCTCAACGAATCTGAACTACAGAGCTCCCGCTCTTGTTTCCGCAATGTTCGCTACGTCATCGTCCATGAAATGAGCACCACCCGTCTGGTTCGACGATAGCATTCGCCATATCGCGGGCAACTGCAGCAACTACAACGAGCCGTTCAAACGTGGGGTCTACATGGTTCTCGGAAACCTGCGACAATTGCTTCCTGTTCGCGCCGCCGACGTGCAGGAGAGCAGCAAGCTTAGAGACAGCGTCTTCTATCTACAGGTCACCTGGAACCATACGCACTACTTCCCGCTGACTCGGGTTGTGCGGCGAAACGAGGTCAGGTACCATTGCAACCATCCTCAACAAACTCGGCGATGATGTGGTGTTGAACGACAAACAGGTGAATCTAGTAGAGGGGGGGGGGGGGGGTGTGACCATTGAGGACGCCTTGTTCTGTGTCCGTCTGGCGTGTGCATATCTACTTCTCTAATAGGAAAGCCGTCAAATTCAACAACTTGTGGCTGCCTGGAGCTGACGCTGCCATCAAGACTTGTGCCGGTGACGTCTTTGTCGAAACACGCAACGTGAATGAAGAGGAGGCTGAAATCTTCAAGCTGTGTCGTATTCCCACCACCAAGCTCAGCGGATTCCGAATGCAGATCTTGGTTTTCGCTGGCACGTCTTATAAGACTGGCTTAAATATGCACATGTAAGACAGGTTACTGCAAAATGGTGCCGTCAGTAATCTCGAGTACATGAAGTGCAATAAGCTTAGACACATGTGTCCATTATGATTGGCACTCTCGCTCGATGTGACAGGGCGTCTCCCCTGGGCTAAAAGAAACACCTTGGCGCCCCGAGACCGGTAGTCAAGGTGCACTCAGTCCCGATAGAGTTTTTCACTGCCTAAGTGAAGTTGTATCAGCGGAGCGGCGTCCCTATCAAGGGCACTTAGTTTTCGCTGGTCCAGGCGAGTGCCATCACCATCCTGAACCCTTACAAAAATCAATATAGAGATTACGTTGTATAGTTATTGGCTATCTGTTACCTTTAAATATTGTCTGCTGAGGTGCAATTGAATACCACGCACTATTCATCCAAGGGGGGTCTCAGGGAGGCACTTATGACAAGTGTGTCTACAAGTGCGACAGCGGAGACAAGTACGTTGCGTTGTGTACTGACTGTGTACGTTGCACTTAGCCAGGTTGCAAGTATTGAAGTACTCCACTTGGCCAGTGGAGTACTCCAAGTTCTATACCACGTTCACAAAAATCCGTACAGTGAGCTGGCGGAACACAATCGCAGGTTTCAGTGCCACAATTTGACTACCGTTACTTCAACGTGTCAGCAGCTTCTCGATAACCACAGAACGTGCATAGAGGGCACACATAATGGACGTAGTGCGTAATGCTCGAACAGGTCCCCGCTTTTTGCATGTCGGAAAGGTGCTGACATGTACGAGGTCACCTTTGCTTTTTACTCGTGCGTCAGCCTGCATAAGCAAAACGGCGGGAAAGGCATCTACTGTGTTACCAACTGCGAGGTCGCCTGCAACAGCATTCTCTCCGCGCTCGAGGACTTGCCGCATTGTAAAGAGACGTTTGCAGATGCACGCGCCGCGGTGACCAGGAAAGAAGTGATCGTACGATGTGTTTACACGCGTCTACAAACGCGGGCAAGCGTTTACCACTTTACTAAAACGTACTGGCCCGCAGACAAGGTTGTGTTGAGGTGCGATTGTAAGGGCCCATTCACAGTTGCGACTACGCGAGGTCGCGCGACCGATTGCGACTGGCAACCAGAAAGCTGCTCAAGACGAACGATGTTCACACTCACAAATGCGACCGACGAGTCGCTAAACCGAAATGTCTCACGATATGCCGTTCACGTCTGCTTGAAATGTCATCGTCGCGTAAAATAAGCGTTAGCGTATACGGATGTCCTGTTCCTTCGCATCTGATTGGTTCAGCTGTTCTGCGACTGCGGTCGCGCGACTGAAAAATCGAGCAGTGAGCGACTGGCCCGAAACAGTCGCATTTCGAGAAGAGCGATAATTTGCGACTACTACTTGCGACTGGTTGCTTTGCGACTAACTTGGTCGCGCGACCTCGCCTAGTCGCAAGTGTGAATGAGACCTAACGTCGATGTGTCCCATGCCGGCTGCATTTGGTTTCTCCCGTTCGTGGAATAACCCAGCTACATCCCTATCAATACCATAAAGAGGCCCACCACGCGTCGGCAGGCATGCGTTGGCCGGCGTTAAATTTGAGCTGCAGGTATACTTCAAAACACCCGTGGACTTAGATTTAGGTGCACGTTAAAGAACCCCAGGTGGTCCAAATTTCCGGAGTCCCCCACTACGGCGTGCCTCATAATCAGAACTGGTTTTGGCACGTAAAACCCCATAAATTAATACTTCACTGATCACGGCATTCCCTTCTGGGAATGGCGTTTCGTGAAGTGTTACTGTGTGCGGAAGAAATCGACTGTCAATGGCGCTTATCGTTCGGTACTTGGACGCGCAGGTTCACCGCAGGGCTGCAGAACTTGTATACTTGTGTTCCAGCGTGTCGCATTCACAATTCGCATAATTTTTAAATACTCTAGATACTCTCACTATATTTTTAAACTTATTTGGAGGAGCGCTGAAAGATGGGACACGAAAAAAAGAACACAAGTAAGCAGTGTTGCGCGCGTGTGTTGTTTTTTTTCTTGTATCGTTTCTCGCTCCTCCAAATAAGTTTCAAAATGTACCAATAAGCTCAATTTCCAACCCTTCTCACTGCATGTTTCCACGTAAACTCTTTTTGCGATAGGCGTAAAGCAAGTTAAGTATTCTCCTTGTATGCTTCGTAGAACAAGATATATAGGGCATTGGATCTCGCAAAGATGAATTCACGTGCGCCTCGTGGAAATCAGAGGCACTTGCTGCGTTATCTTCATCTTTGTCATCTATTTGTCATCTACCTGACTGTAGCTTCGTGCTAAAGTCGGGTGGATGGCAAATTTTTCTGTCAGTGTATTCATTATGCCACAACCCCTGTCTGGCCGCTTCAGGGCTTGTACGACTATGCAGGGTGTCCCAGCTATCACGCAGCACGATTTATAAATAGAGGAACGGCGTTACGCGAAGTAGACCTATTGCGTATTGTTTCCACTACAGTGGAGTAGCCGCCAGTAATTTTTTCGTTACTGAGATTTAATTAGGTCATTTTAATTAATTATTTAACTCGAGAAGTAATGTCCTAATTATCAAAGTGTCAATGAGAAAATTGTAGAGCAACATGAAAAACTCCCGATAGAGCTTTCTGTTGCTCAATACCTGCTACATAAATGTGTTTTTTCGAGTGTGAAAGAAGCCCGCGAATACAAGCAAAGTGCCTCGAGCGGCCAGTCGCGCGGCAATTCTGCGTGTATTCGCGGGCTTCTTTCACACTCGGAACAAAAGTTTAGTACTCAATTTTTGTTAATTAGTTGTATATGTGCTTCGATTTCTCGTGCTACTTATGTCTGCCTCATCGAATAACCCAGCATAACGATAAGAATTATGCTACCTGCCAAAGGCGATATTTAAAGATTCCGTAAAGCTTAGTTTTGAACAGCCTGTATATTTCGCTCCTTCTTTTCTTCTGTGCAACCCAACGCTCCTCTTTCAATGCACGCTCTGGTTTGATTTTGTTCCCTTCACTTCTATTTCCACCCTCAGCTGCTTCGGTTGCTTACTTCGTTACCTCGCGACTTCTTCAATTTCTTGTTTCCGACTTCTTCACTTCTCCCCCGTGCTCTGAGTGTTTATATGGGCACCCACTGCGCGGCACATATTGATTCATAGGGATTAGCCAGCCTTATCACATACCGTGTGCCATGTGCCCAGTGACCCAAGTTGTTGTATAATCGGCAAAAATGCACTAGCCCGAAACAACACAATTCGACGAGGGCGGGGAGAGGCATGGAAAGCTTCGTTTTAAGCGACGCGTTCATCGAGCTTTTTGTAAATGCGAAGTGTTTGTTAGCTGGCCAACCAATTATTTTTTTCATTATTTGCCCCTAATCACCATTGGCGGGCGCATGTGCTCTGTTAAAACCACTCGCTCGGGGCAAACTCCGTTTTCCCCTTTTGGTATACCTGTGAAACGTACAAGTGCTGTTATTAGATCGCCACTTAGGCTCGAATGTACATATTGCTTTATAAACATTGTAATTTCACTCTATCTACAACACAGAAGCCTATTGTTGATTGTTAAATGTTTTCTCAAAATTGTTCAACTTTACTAATTAAAAAGTAAAGGAAAGCGTTTGGAACTCCATACCTCGGACCAGAAGCAAATATTACATTTCTGAGAAGTTCATCTGCTAGAGTGTCTGGAAGAGACAAATATGAGGCATGCGTAATATCGTTACATTGTGTAAAATGCTTTTCACACGTCCTGCCTACAATTAGGCGGTGTACTTATTAGATTCTGGGCTGCTACGTGCGAACACCTGGATGTGATTATGAGACACGCTGTAGTGAGGGACTCCGGATTAATTTCGAACACCTGGGGTTCTTTCACGTGCACATTGGGTGCACGTGAATTACACGGCCATTAAGCATTTCGGCCCATTGAAATGCGGCCGCCACTATCCTGATTTAGCCCCGCTTCCTTGCGCTTAGCAGCGCAATTCGCCCTAGCCACTACCCCACCACGGCTGGTAAGCGGTGTATTTCAATTTAACGTAAATCATATTTTTTTACCGCTTTCGTTGTATCAATAAATACCGTTCACAGAATTTTATTATTGTACATTATACTCCGGTTTCATAAACAAATTGTATGCTTCTCTTGCTCAATATTCAGCTTTTCAGCAATTTTCCCAACGAGAACGATATCCTACAGAAATGTGCTGCCTTCACTCTATAGATATACTTTCTTTTAAACGAAACGAACAAAGTAAAAAATGGGCGTTGTGAGAGGAGAACAAAATTTCTCCGTAACCTTGTGTTTAAGTGCGTGCTGCCTCAGTAAAGCCTCCCATTAGGCATCGTTAGACATCCATAGCGTAGGGGAAGGGCTTTGGGTACTGCCGCAGATCCAGAAGACAGTGAAAGCACAGCGGGCTGTGTAACGCCTCTCTTTCCTTTTTTTTTCCATCCAGCAATGCCACTGCCACCATAAAACAAGGGCTCTCGAAACGTCGCATATTGAAAGACAACAAAGAAAACCGTACCGTGGAAGACGATCTCCATAGCCTGACATACGACGAGTATGAACTTGAGCCTACTGTTCGTGACGTCGACGAGACAACTGGAAGCCGATAGGTGATGACGCAGTTGTGCGTGAAGAGCCCAAGTGGATGGCTCACAAAGTCGTTCCCGCCACCTGCAAAACGAGGAAATATTCTCGCTTAGTGCAAGCTACCAACGGACTACAGATTACGCAACGAACCCGCGCTTATTACCCGCTACCATTGCTTCAAAATGACTAAACACCGTTCCACGATTATCACAGTTTCAGGACTGAAATATGAGGGTGGTGAAATTTGGTAAAAATTGGAAGATGTCTTTCTTAATTGTCTCTTTAGGAGCTCGACACTGATGGCTCAATTCGCGAACACTGCACCCGCTTTTCGACAGGGACACAACGCTTAAAAGGACTAGATGTCGTTGCACAGTACCGAAATCGCCAGTAGCTAATTTCACTTTCTTTCGCAGCCAAAACATAAAAAGGAGGCGGTGTTAGCGATGTATATCGGATTGTTATTAGTTAGTAATAGAGAGCTACGAAAGTAGCGTATTTCTTGCTGTGTCGAGCGATCTGAATGTGGCTCTCTCATTTGGCATGATCATTCCAGAGGCAACTTACTATCCTGTGCCTAATTTGACATCAACTCAATGCTGATCAACGGAAAGCCTGGGAGAGTTGATACTTAATGGCACTGTGGGTTGCACACACCCACAGTGCACACACCCACAGTGCCATGCCAACCGGATGAGAGACATGGTATGAACGACACGCTGCGGGATCGACTGACAGAAAATGCCAGCCGGTGTATGTTTGCGTTTTTGAGATAATTCCTTATATTTGTGACGTTGGTTTCGCTACCTGGGGGTGCTATTAAAAGTTTTACAAATAAAACGTTCCCTCAATAATAGCGCCAGTTGAGAGTTTGCGCTTCGGTCATCCATTCCTTCCGTATCGTCCGTGTGTTTTGTGCGCAGCCCACAGTATGAATTGGTGCGGATGTCTAATAAAACCAAATATTGCAAAGAGAAAAAGCCTGATACAGCTAGCGTTGCCAAAATTGACATCAGTGCATAGATGGTGACGTTGGGTGTTTGATGTTGTCTAATATGCACTCTTCCCTTCTTTAATTGAATAGAATTATTATGACAAACTCTTATGGCAAAGATATATGCATGCGTTCTCATCTGAGCACGCTAAGATTTCGAATAGAAAATTAGCTTACTCCACAAATAATACTTTTCGCATTGAATTTCTCTCCAAGATTCTTTTTTATTTCAGTTGTAGCATCTCCAGGGAGTAAAGATAACGTTTGCAAGCGTGCTAAACACCCAGTTACAGCAGAGTGTCCTCCACGAAGCTTTATTACATGCGGTATTTTTGAAATGGACTACATGGCTGTGTTGATGTGTGTCTTCCAGTGTTTCTTTTTTAAGAACACCTTTGAGAGATAGGTGCATTACTTGAGGTGCCAGGAGAACTGACTCAGGTGGTAATGCTGATGGGAGAACGTTTATTGACCGCATGAACGTTAACTATGCACAATTGTTGTCCGGTTCTTTTTTTTAGGGATAGCCGTCGTAACGCAAAATAAAGTACTCCTCTTTAGCACTACCGACAGAGCGCTTAAATAGAGCAGGATTAAACTGCCAATTCCAGCTGGTCGGTCACTGTTTATGTAAGGGGAAGCTAATTTGGAGTGGATTTTGCTTGTTTGTAAAGAAGCCCATAATCAGCACTACCAAGCAAGCAGGGTTTATGATGCCCCGGACTGCAAGCAGGAGGGGGGCGGAGGGGGGGGGGGGTGGAGTAAGGATAGAAGAAGCTGTAGCTGGTAGTCTATGGCATTCGCTGGTGCTGAAATGGAAACGTGCAGGTAAGTTTAGAATTTAATGCGTTTGGCACGAGTGTTCGTTTTGTTATCGATAACTGTTGGTGGATAGCTTACCTGTAAGACTTGCAAAGAAAGAATGATCACTACAGGGTACCTTATCAACCGCGAAGTGACATGAAACATCTGAACCGGCAATACAAAATGCTTCAGTTAAATGAAAATGATCAAGAACAATGTTAGATATTCTGTAATAGTGCATGTCAGATTATTGTCAATGTTTATTTCTTCTTCTTTGTGGGGTTTTACGTGCCAAAACCAGTTTTGATTATGGGGCACGCCGTAGTGGAGGGCTCTGAAATAATTTTGACCACCTGGGGTTCTTTAACGTACACTACCACGCAAGCACACGGGCGTTTTTGCATTTTCGCCTCCATCGAAATGCGGCCGCCACGGCATTGTCAATGTTCAAACTTTACAATTGATTAGGGCAGGAGTATTAAGTTTTAATAGCCATGTCAGCAGGATATCTGCAAAAGAAAACACTACAAAGCGGGCGTGTATTTTCACACCAATGAATAGAAACGTGATAAGTGATTATGATTGTAATCAGAGTGACATAGATATAAAGTGCTAAACTTTTGCAGACAGAACATGCGATTTCAAAGGATATTCCGGCCCTCGGGCAAACTGCGCTCGTAAGAAAGGCTAGTCAACCACCGGCCTGGCGATGTCCTCATGCGAAAAGGCCGTAACCATTTAAACCAGTTTTTGTCGTTTGTTTGTGTAAGCCAAATTTCTTCAAACGTATATCATAATTACGCTCAACAGAGGGACAATGGAAATCTCTTGAAGCTGATAATTGAGAACTGTTGTTTTATTATGGTTTTTCCAATGACACACCTGTGAGGGAGCCAGCCACTGGAGGGAGCCAGCGACCCCGTGGTTTCGTAATACAAAATCGACGTTCATATGTGTGCCATCGGGAGAGCATGATACGAGAACCAACTATGGCTTCCTCGGATGAATGAAGTGCTCGGGCGTGTTTTTCGGTCTTCAAACGCTATAGGTATTTTTGCGACGACGCCAGGCATTGCCGATAGCGGTGACGTAGCGGCAGCCTGCAGTGACCGCAGGAACGATTTGTGTAAAGCATCCAGAAATAAAAGAAATCAATGTTATATAACATGAAACATTACCTGCTTGCAGACACGATCTAATTCCATAGTGTGTAATCAATGAGAGAAGAAGCGCCGGGCCCAAAGACAACAAAAGTCGAAATGCGAAGTCTCCTTCATGGGAAAAGGGTCCATGGCTAATTTCCTCTAGTGCCTGTCCATCTGGGGAACCAACTGCAGAATACGAATAGCCTGCACGCTCCCACCCATGACCTTTGGTGGGAGTCGAACGAACGACCTTCGGTGCTAATTAGGGCAAAGTTCATTTAGGTGCCGTTAAGATATAGTTAATTAAGGCACTCGAACCCACCACCTTTGGTGGAAGTCTAACTCATGCCCTTGCGTTGGGCGCACCTTGTAACGGACACCCTTGGTCACGTTGCTGCGCTTCCGCTCACGTGACCGCTCTAGTCACGTGACTCCACCAGTGGCACCGCCGGACATCGCCGCGCTTCTGCTGACGTGGCCGCAATGCTCTCGCATTCATCCCCGTAGGGATAACTAAGTGTCCCTTGAATATTTCTTTTTGTTTTTTTTTTTCACATCAAGGTAATGGCCGTAAGGGTTCAACCTACATTCCCGTTTATACGTTACATTAGCGTTCAAACGCACCACGCCATTCCACTGCACCACGCTCCACGCCACTAAAAGGGGCGCGGCCAAAACCTTTGGGAGGACCCATGAAATAATTTGGTGGACTTGTTTCGATCATCACCAATGTCTGCCTTTGGC
Organism: Dermacentor silvarum; assembly: GCF_013339745.2. Lineage (NCBI taxonomy): Eukaryota > Metazoa > Arthropoda > Arachnida > Ixodida > Ixodidae > Dermacentor > Dermacentor silvarum. Next base: position 129,484,334 of record NC_051160.1, read on the forward strand.
CGATCTAGATCACTAAAGAAAGGAGAAGTAATTCAAACGCAGGTTTTAGTCCCTTCTAATCAGTCTAGAAGCTGAGCCGATAATTTGCTGAGAAGCAGTCGGGTGGCTAGTGCCGTCCAGTATCGCCCGGGTCTCGTAGCCGCGTCTTAAAGGGCAACTCCGGCGATTTTTTGACCATGACGAGCTAATAAAATATTTAGGTTCCCGAGACCCTCCTGTGACTCACCTGATAGGAGAATTGTTCCGCAAATTAGAAAATAATTTTAAATAAGCAAAAAAGCGCAAAAACGAAACCGAAACCCGAGCAAGCCGCCGAGCGAACCTCTGCGTGTGACGTCACGAATGTGTCCCCGGCGGGGAAGGCGCGCAACGCATGCCGGTCTCGCCCGCGGGGTGAACGAAACCGGCGAAGAGCAGACGCTCAGCTTATTCGTGGCCGCGCCGGACCTTCGGGGACCTTCGGGTGACATTGCATGTAAGCTGCACCACCTATTCGGATCTGTCAAACAGTGACAGTTATGATTCAGAAGAATTCAATAGCCACGAATTGCCGTCCTCCACCACTAGAGCCAGCAACCATGCGCAACATATCGCGCTGCGACATGAAGACCAAGGGAAGCCCTTACCACTGATATACGTGCTGCTTGCTATTTTAGGTGTTTTACCCCTCTCAGGGAACCGCTTCGCATGCTCACTGTAAGATGTGGAGCACGACTTTCCGCATTTGTATCCCACAAGAACGCCGCTGACAGTCCAAAGCACCGACCGGTGCATTTGTTTACATCGGCAGGTACAGCGACCACTCGTACGTCGTTCGCTTGGGATAGCCGCTCATCGGTGACATCAATTAATGTCAGAACATATCAAAACACTTATATTTTGTGCATGTAAGCACCGTTACATCACTCTGGGTCGCGCTGATACGTGCGACCACACACCTTCGGAAACAACGAGCGGGAGACCGTAGTAGGGAAGCGTTGTGCAGCCTGCTTATCATTCTTCGTATTCTCTTCATGCACACAATTAGTGTTCCGTAAAGCAGACATAGATTGGGACATTGCGCGTATGATCGTTCATTTAGAGAATGTATAGTTTTCTTGCGGAAACGCCGATGTCATGAAGTATAACATCGTTGGCAGCTGAACGAGACAGTTGTTTACGCATGCTGCATCGAAGGGGCCTCCGCTTGCTGCCCATTTGGGATACGAGGCAAACAGTGCACCTCGTAAGCTAAATAATGAGTCACCATCACAATAGGTAATAATACACCCATGGATTTGCGTAGTCACATTTCATTTAGGGAAGCGCCGGCGAGTGCAACTGGCCGCATTCGAGAACGGCAACGTATACGGATGTTGATTGCGCGTCGTGTTGTCGCTTCTAGCTTTTTGCGTGTGCACTGTACGAAATGAGGAATGGTTTATTTCAAATCCGTATGGTCAAAACTGAACTACAGAAGCAGCTTTCCTCATCCTAATAGCTTAATTAGCTTGATATCTGGTCCGCCAGCAGCAGACGCATGAAATCGGCCACTGTGATAGGCTTAACCTCGGCTGAACGCGATCGGCATCGGCTCAAACTGTGTTTGCGGATGGCGAGGGCTGAAGTTCGTGCAGCCAACAACGCAACACCGCTTGCCAGCCCGCATCACTTGCCCGTCCACAGGGAATGCAACTTCTCGCGACAGCAACATCTCACGCCAAGCGCTAGCTCACGATCCTCGACTCCTGCACGCTCTCGTCGCTGTCGTCTGCATGATCCCGGCATGCTCTGCGTGGACCATTCCTGACGTCATACACAATGTGGCCTATAACTGAGGAGGGGGCAGGGGAGGGTGCTGGAGGCAATAAATTAAATTCATTTGTAAAAAATCTGTGCAACTCTCAAGCCTGCTTTTTTTAGGACATGATGGAGGTATTCAGAGGAACAGACCCAGCGAATTTCATCGACATCCGTTGACATCGAAAAATCGCCGGAGTTGCCCTTTAACTCCGAGTGACTAGTTGACGTAAGAGACGACAAACCAACGTCTGCAACGAAGCTCACGGTAATTCCCTTCAAGTTAGCTCAACCTGCTAGAGGGAAATCGTCAGAACTAGACTCTCGAGGAAAACAGCCCAGGGGCCCTATGCAGGATGCGCCGAGTTTCTCGTTCGCACGAGTTTTACCCGAGTTTGCTCGATGGCAGTCAGTGAACGGAGATAGCAAGGAACGTTCAAAAACAGCAGGCAAAAAGAAATTTCGAGATAAAGCTGCGTATGACAACATGAGCGCACCCTGCACTGCACAGTGCTTCCGCGCTTTAAGCACAGAAGACTGCGCAGCAAAACGCGCCAGCGCCGCGTATTGTTATCAACGTATTATCACAATTTAGCAATACCACGACTGTCCCGCTGTCTATCTGCACACTTGCCGTGAGCCGCTTGCCACGTCTTTCTCGGGTGCATCAAGGGCGTGCCTCCTCTTACGGGCATTATCTGTCTATCCTCAGTCGAATGCGAACGGGGCACATGCGGTGCATTCTTGCACCTGCACTTTCCCTCAATCGAATACATTAAAATACAACAAATAAAGTAACGAACATTTTATTTCTTAAAGTATCGGTTTTTTGTGTTGAATGCTATAAATGTTTGATGACGAACGGAGATCGAGCGAATTATTAAATTTTGCACTTTTTTTACGCGAGTGGCGACAGTGAGGCAAAAGCTTACAAGCGGATACATTCTAGAGGGTCGCACGCACGAGGGAGTTCATAAGGTGAGCAGTCGCCAGGGGTGCTGGAGTGCTATGTTCGATCATGTTAGTCATGACAATGATCCTTCCCATTCACTGTCTATTAGGGAATGGCAACGCAGCGCTGCGGCATGGCTGTTCACCGCAGGTGCTTCACTGAGGCGGCTCTTAAGGCCGCTGCTTTACCAACTGAAACGACAGTCTAGCCATAGAGACGGGAGCACTGATCTGCACTATAGGGGGCTGGATGGCGCTTCGAGCGCGCGCAACTGAAGCTACCGGAAGTGATAGGCCTTGTCCCGGAAGTCGGCCGTTTGCGGCTTCGCATCGCTTTGCAGCTCGCATGCGCTCGACGTGTTTCCTTTTTCTGCCCAAAAATGCCTGCTTGTTGTGCCGTGAATTGCACACGCAGGCCGGAGAAGTCTTTTGGAAAAATGTTTCACGCGTAAGCATTTTTCAAATCAGTGTAATTTGCATTGTGCGTTGCGTAAAACCAAGGCTGTACCGCTGGCATTTCGGCGTGCATCCCAACACTGCAAACCACAGGCACTACAAGTTGGTTCATTTTATGCAGAGGTTCCCGTGGTCTCGGAGAGATTTTTGCAGTCGATGGGTTGCAAACTTAAGGCGAGACAAGTGGAGGCCATCACCGGGAAGCAGCCTTTGTAGCGACCACTTCGCGGAGTCGTGCTTCGACCGCACGCGAGCACGAACGCGGCTATGACCTGATGCTGTCCCTACGATATTCAATTCATTTTAACATTCTTTTTCACAACCAGTAGTCATCAGCATTGCTGAAGTGTGTGCACAAAGAAAGATTCCAGAATTTTTTTTTTTAATGCGAAGCATTCCTTGGTGAACATTTGCTACTTTGTCAGTATCTATCTATCTGTCTATCTAGCTGCATACGTCTTTGTGCTCTCATGGTCGTTTCGTTAACTTGGTATGTACCAAAGTTTGCATACTATGACAAGATTATATGACAAACATAAATGATATGTCATGGCATCCGTGTCATGTAGGTCATGAAACAGCCGCCTACGCCTTGGTGCCCTCATGGTCGTTTCGTTAACTTGGTCGGTACCAAAATCGGCATAGTAGGACAGGAGTGTATGACGAACATAAGTGATAGGTCATGACACAAATGTCATGACATGCGTGTCATGTAGGTCATGACAATGACCCAGCGAAAAGAATAACACTCAAAAACCACTGAAACGGGTTCGGACGTGGGTACTAAGTGAAGGAAACACTAAAGGGGGCTGGTAGAAGTCAGCCATGAGCATGGCTCAGCAAAAATGACGATGACTCAGCGAAAAAAAAATCAACACTCAAAAACCAACGGAATGGGTTCGGATGTGGTACTAAGTGAAGGAAAAGGCTAAAGCTTGATGGCCGAAGTCATAGTCATAAGCATGACTATGGCTCTCGCCTTAAGGTCTATTTGGTGTAGCTAAAGGGACTCCCGAGGACTCATGACATGCGTGTCATGTAGGTCATGAAAGAGCCGCCTACGTCTTGGTGCTCTCATGGTCGTTTCGTTAACGTTGTAGGCTCCCCGCACACTGCTTCGCATAACATCGATTCCCACATGGCGTGGGATCTGCCGGCTTTTTTTTTTAATAGTAAACAAGATGTTTTGTGCATTAGCCTGCATCCTTTGTACCATATCCTTGCACCGTTAATAGAGTTAACATATGATTTGAAATAAATGCGCATGAGTTTTCTTCACCAAACTTTTTGTTATTCACCACTCCGTGTTTGCTATGTGTTAAAGGAAAGACATCAGTGAGGAGTTATAACACCATGCACTGTAAACTGGCTATATCAGTCACGAGCATACATAAACTCCGTCTGAAAACAGCAAAGCGGAATTTAGAGCACATATCCAATATGGAAAATGTTTCCTTGCTGGCGCATAAGTAGCCGAGCATATTCGATCGCGTTCAAGCGTGATCTGGAACGAATTTCTCGAATGTGGTTGGTCGTTTTGCGCGAGCCCAATCGCGATCGATCCTGAGACATCCCTACTGCAATCGAAAGTTCCTGATGTGATGCCATGTTTCACGTAATTCTATGCAGCTGCTTTCCAAAGCTGGAATCCCGCGCCGATAGCGTCGCTATTGTGAATGATGGACACTCGAACGCTGGTCATCAATATTATTGTTTTAAGTAAATAAAATTACAACAATACAGGCTCAGACTGGCAAAAAGGCATGTTCCTGACAGAAAAAAAAGAATAACTGTTATTGCGCAAAAAAGAACGAAAAAAAAAACCATTCTAACGCAGCTTGATCCCCTTAAAACGCGCACTGGTAAAGGCAGCAGACACCTCCTTCCGGGACAAGCCGCCGGGCGTCTCCTAACTTCCGGTGACTTCACTTGCGCCCGCCGCGGTGAGCGGCGATGCGGCATCCAGCAAATTATAGTGGAGATCAGTGTACGGGAGCAACGGCTGTCACTGCAAAATGGCTGTGTGTTATTCTAGGGTCCGTAGTGACGCAGCACAGTGAAAATTCGCCCGTTTATCTGCGTGCGCGAAGCCTCCGCGATGCATTGCAAAGAAGAACGCGCTGCCCAGCGACACAATTCATCGCTTGTCATCGCTTGCCCAGTGAAGGTGCCTCCGTGCGCTTGTACGCAGAATTTGAGTGTGTTGTTCTCTCCAATGTGCTTGCCGATTTCCTCTGCTGCTGAGCTAACAGCGATCCCTGTGGATATAGTAACGACAGCGCAGCAATCACATTTTGACGGGTGATGGCTCTTGTGTGCAGTTAGTAAATTATACTTCAAATGCAGGAAGGAGTTGCAACTGTTTACTGTGCCGTGCTTGTGATGAAGAAATTCCATCGCACTGGGTCTAAAAAAGCGAGCGTTTGTCGACGCTGACCGTGTTTGCGACACTGCGGGTCCGATACATCACCGATGACAGAGCAGCCATCTTAAACAACAGCTGCGATACGTTGTAGCTGGAAAACACTACGCCCTGCTCAGCATCGTCGTATACCATGGCGCCTCGAAGCCTTGCAAGCAGCTACAGTGTCGTGCCGATAATTATTTGCTGTGCCCTACATCGCTACAATGCAGACAATGAACCGTGTTGTGGGGCCATCGCAGCCTAAGAAGATAGATGCATAAGCCAGTGAAAGTCGCAGCTTTGTTTTTGATAGTGGTTCTCAGTACATCACCGATGGCAGTGTGCTGTGCGCATTTTCTGTCGGCGGTCAAGATTGTTGATGCCTCTCAGTTCCGCACCACGTCGCTGTCGCCGGAAAATAAGTTGGGCGTGGCCCAACCGTGGTGGGCGCGCGCACAAGAGTTGCATGCCTCGCGCGGGGCTTGACCTGTGGTTTTGATTGACACGCGAACTCGTGCCAAACTCGTACATCGCGAAACCCCCCTCGAGTTGAACACGGGAACATGGTGGCGGCAGCAGCAGCCTGCGTCATCGCATTCAGCGGCAGCAAGCGTCAATATGACCGTCTGGACCCGTTCACCTACATGTCCGACGTGGAGTTTCAGTGTCATTTTTGCCTTTCCGAAACTTGAGGGCTTTGTGACGAGTTAGGCGAAGGCCCTCGTCTGCGGAGACAGCGTGGCGGGCAAATTATGCTTTCCGAGCACACACTGGTGTGACTAGGCGGCGGAGTGAAAGTTCGTGCGATTGCGTCGGCTCCCTCCCGCTTCAAGCGCTGTTCTTACACCGCACCTCAGCCCTAGGCCAGTTCCGGTGTCGTCATGGGAGTATGGGGCACCTGCGAGCATCTGGGGTTCAACCCGGACTAACCAACCAGTGAAGGCGAAGTGGTCACATTATATAGGAAGACTCAGAATGGACACCGGGCTGCCTTCTGGTGTAACAAGTACCAAAAGCAGTTTTCGCAGTTATACGGTACTGCTGCACTGCACGGGCAGAGAGGCGAAGGAAGTTACTTCTCTAACACAGTCCGCCTCGGCCGTCCGAACGACCACCCCTCCAGGCGGCAAATGATTTGGCTCACGTACTGCTTCAGCAAAAGCGTATGGCTGTTGAAGGAGTTGGCCGGTGACTTGTTTCCTCTGTCGGAGCACATCATCGCAGACTGCAGGAAATACCTGCGTGAGGTCGCGAGGGACGAACTGCAGACGCGATCTCCACTCGGGGGCCCCGGGTAGATAGCGCAAATTGACGAGTGCCTTCTTCGAGGTGAGCAAAAGTACAGTCGAGGCCGCCTAATGACGGGCGACAACGTTTCACCGAGCGGCCAAAATTACGGCGGTGTTAAAGATGGTGCCCCATGGGTTTTCGGCATGGTCAGCGTGACCAGAAGTGTGCCGCGACTTTTCAAGGTCGACCGACGAAAGGCGGTGACGCTAGGCGCCATTATTGCCACCAATGTTCAACCGGGGACCATTATGCATGGTACCGAAGTGTCCGCATACACTGTATCCCAAATTTAGTAGATGCTGACGGGGCTGTGCCTCAATGCGCATTGGGAGACAGTCAACCACAGCGTGAACTTTGTGGACCCCATCACGGGCGTTCACACAAAAAGAAATAGAAAGTTATTGTCAAAAAGTGGAGCGCCACCTCATCAGCGGTGGGTTCAGGGTAACTGCACCGATGCTGGAGTCCCACCTGGGATGAATGTGATGGCAGTCAACGGCCACGTGCGCTGCAAGGACACTTTCTTGCGTTTGTTAGAAGCCACGGATCGCTCGGGCTACTCACTATGAAGACTCCTTCTTGCGGTTGTTAGAAGCCATCGCACGGCGCTAGCCAGTATGAAGGTGCATCACAAAGTAAAAGAAAATAAAGCGTAGTTTCCTGACCCGTGTATGAGTGCTTTCCGGCATTCCTGAGTGCTTACACAGTAAGTGCGCGGCAAACCACTTCTGCCGGCACTCACTTTGTCTTGCAGCCTTACTTTGGCGCGAGCAACGAGCGATCTGTTGAAAGAAAACCAGGCGCACACCAATCTGTGCTCCGAAATGGGAGCGCAAGCACGTAGCGAGCCCCACCAATTCAATCCAGAGGAAAGAGAAGAAGCAACGAGCGATCTGTTGAAAGCTTAGTGCGAAAACTAAGCGCACACTAATCTATGCTCAAAAATGCTAGGGCAAGCACGTATCGAGCCGCGCCAATCCAATCAAGAGGGAATGATGATGATGATGATGATGATGATGATGATGATGATGATGATGATGATGATGATTTATTGGCATCCCCTTTGAAACGGGGTGGCGACAAATAGTCACCTAGCCTGCTTGATTTAATCAGGTATACTACACCTGTTCTTTATCTAGCATTTTTGTATACCTTTTTCAAAAATTTTGCTTGTACCGCTGCCTATGATTTTAAGAGATCAGGTCGTATCCATCTTTTCCCTGCTTTTTTTCCACCAGTACTCTAATCGTCTCTTGCTGATCTCTACGGCTGATCTGTTTATGTTTCCTTCCACTTTAAACCCAAGCGCTTCTGGGAGTTGCACGTTACCTACGGTTCTCGCTGGGTGGATCCCGTCGCATTCCATTAGGATGTGCTGAGTAGTCTCTGGATCTTTACTGCAGCATACACATGTCTCATCTAGTTCCGAATATTTGTTCCGATATGTTTTCGTCCTTAGGCAACCGGCTCGAGCCTCAAATAGCAAGGCACTGCCCTTTGCGTTATCGTACAGATTTTCCCTTCTAATTTCTTTCTTCTCATTCTTGTAAATCTCCATTGTCCTTTTCGTTTCCATTCTTTGCATCCAATTCACGGTCTCTATTTCTCTCACTTTCTTTCTGATGACCCCTGGTTGTCTATTTACAGTTTCGATTATCCTGTACTTGGTTGCCAACTTCCTTGACCTCTTCCTCCATTCTGTGTCCACGCTTTTCATGTAGAGATACTTGTGCACTTTAGCCGCCCATTTATTTTCATCCATGTTCCTGAGCCTTTCTTCAAAACTAATCTTGCTTTGTGCTTCTCTGACTTCAAAAGAGGCCCAACCCATGTCTCCATGCACTGCCTCATTTGTCGTATTACCGTGTGCTCCCAAAGCCAACCGGCCTACTGATCTTTGGTTAACTTCCAAACCCGCCAATATATCCGATTTTAAGGAGGGCGAGCGTCCCCTCGTGGCATAACGCGAAACGTATTAAACTACAAATTAGTCTAATACACATTCAGTGTACATCGTGTAAACTTTAAAATGCTTATAACCCACGTTAATGTGACTAATATTATTGTAATAAATGCATTTATTTTATAGGTTGCTTTTGAATGTAATGCACTCGGTGGAATGACAAACAAGTGAAAGAAGGCACGACCATGTACCGACCGTATGATCACGTGAGCCCCAGTTTGTCGACCGTTCATATGGCAACGACCAAGAGATGATAGCCACCCAGAGTGAATCTAGATAAACCAATGAAACTGGAGGCGTGCTGACGGACAAACTTTGTCTTGTCGTGACGGAGAAACTTTGTCTTGAGTTCTTTCATCTTGGGGGCGTCGTGAAGATCTCAAGTGAAGATCCCAAGTTTCGCCAAACTCGGCGCATCCTGCATAGCACCCCTGCAATCGCATCCACCTCAACTAGATCGCCTCGCCAGCGTTCTTCCAAAAAGCTCTGCGCGCAGACTTCACGGTTTATGGAATTGCGGCTGCTGCCCGGCCCTGCTTATGCAATCGTTTGTTTTCATTGAACTGCGTTTTAGTGGACCACTGTTGAGTGCCCTGCCTAATTTTTATATCCACTGCTCATTGCTCGTTGTATTTCTTTTGTCATCATTGATCTATGTTAAGTGCATGTGTGTTAGTTTTCTTGCGTTATTTTTAACTATTTGCGTGTCGTTGTTGATAAATATGTAGTTTTTTATTTGTTTACTCCCAACTCTGACCCTTTCACTGTGTTCGCTTGAGTATGGAACGCCTAACCCGCTTGTATACTCCGTCGACGACTTCGCGCCGACGGCGAACGGGTGAGAAGCCGTGACATTGTGCCAAGTCGCAACTTAGGTGTGCTTGGCAAAGCCACTACAGAGTCACTGTTCACGCACACCACTGCTGACTGCAGTCACGTCACTCTCTATGGCACAGCTACTTCCAGAGAATCTAGTTCCAGGCGGTTGTTCCTCACGATGTACATCCGGAACAGCAGGTGCATGGAGGAGCGACTGCTCTAGTTGTTGTGGAGCTGCAGCGCTAGCAGGGTGAAGTGCGTTCGTGTCAGCAGATGTAAGAGGTGCTTCTGTCTGCGCAAGGCGCAAGTGGTCACCACGTCGGTTCCATATGGTTAAATCTTCAAAACGGGCATGTGCTGATGGTGGAGTGACATCCACAACACTGGCAGGCAGCCACGGTGCGCCTCTGCGGAAGTTGCGCGCACACACCTCATGACCTGGTTGTAGTAATGGAACCTGCCGGGACCCTCTGTCGGCATACAACTTCTGCTTCAGTTGTTTTAGAAGCATCGATGCCTGCAGACTTGGCTGCAGGACATCCAACAGAATCTTGAAGATTCTCCCGGTCAAGAGCTCACATGGTGGCCGATCTGTTACTTCGTGTGGCGTGGTCCAGTAAGGGAATAAGAATCTGGAGATCTTCGTTTGGAAGTTACCAGAACCAGAATTCCTGATTTTGTTTTTACGGTCTGTACCACTTGATCTGCTCCACCGTTCGAGGCAGGGTGATGCGGCAGTACCAGCATGCGGCGTATTTCGTACCAGCACCAGCAGCACCAGCAGTACCAGCATGCGACACTCCGCATTGCATGCTGAGCGAATGCAATTCTCATGGCAGAAATAGTACCTTCTGCAGATGTTGAAGACGCAGGGAAGACTTCTATCCACTTCGAGCAAACATCAACAATTGCCAAGAACGTATGTCATAGAAGTGGTCCGCCAAAATTAATGTGAAACCTTGACCAGGGTCGCTGCGGGAAAGGCCAGGGCGTCTGCTGGACCGGCTGTGCAGCTCGATATTGAGCCTGGCACGTCGCGCAGCTCTTCCCACTGTTGACAGTGGTATTATCTATGCTTGGCCACCAGACGTGGCTCCTGGCAATGATCTTGCTCTCTTCAATACCAGGGTGGCTGGCATGAAGCACACCAAGTACTTCGGCCTGTAATGGTTTTGGAACCACGACTCTTTATCCCCATAGTAGGCAACCCTCATGGGGACTGAGTTCTGTGCTTCTGTTGTTGACGGGGTTCCACTCTTGTCCCACTGGGAGGCTTTCTCTTTTCAAAACGGAAAGGACAACATGACCCACAATTGGATCGTTCCTTGCGGCCCGTGCCTCGACACAGTAGAAAAGACTCACGCATATGTCTGCTCCAGCAAGACCTCAGCAGTAGAGATGGGCAAAACGGCTCACTTCAGTGAGCGGCTCGAAACGGCTCCGCTCACTGAAATGAACCGGTTCATTTGAACGGCTCACCGGTTCACTTAAACGTGTAACCTGTGTTATGCATATTCTATAGTTATGTGGCTTTGAAAAACACGATATATGCATAATTTAATAACCGTGCTATTGGTATTTTCGCTATGTTTAGAGAATATTTTTACATATATTGAAAGCGTCAATTTTTAGTTGTAATGAAGCTTTCTTTTCTGATATTGGGGATAAAATGCTTATGTTGCTGTGACAGGCAGAATGCGACGTACTTTTTTCAGAAAGAAAAGTATGTAACTTCATCGTCATTACAGAAGCTTGTTCGTTTTTGTGGTGCTTTAAAATCAACTTTTGTCAAACAAGGAACACAAAATGATCGTACATTATGTTTCAACTTTATTCATTTATTCTCATACGTACGTTCACTATAATATGAGTAAGCTGTAACGTCATGCAAAATGAATGTAGAAATCATTTCTTGAATTACAATACAAAAATCATACGAAAGATCCCCAAAACTGCCGCACGTACCATTCGTTTTTTTTTTTTTTTCTCTTGAGTGCGCGCGCGATACTGGCGATCATGCCATCATACACCAGGACAAAAAAAGAAAAAAAAAGAGAAAGAAATGAAGTTCTATTACAACACATCAGATAATTGGCCTCGTTTTATTGACGTGCTAATGATACACGCTCAGAAAAGGCACTGAAGTGGATGTCATGGGTGACATTCTCATGACTACACTAATTAGCACAAATGAAGACCAGAACGTAAGCTGTACGTTCACCTCTTGTCGTTAAAGGGCCCCTAAACCACCCAAAGTTCGAAATTTAGTTGTGGTGTTGCAGTTGTGCACGAGTGTACAACGAACGCGTAGCCGCGAGAATTTTTCGAAATGGCGCCGTAATAGCGGAGTTACACGCGTTTGATGACCGAAAAACGCCCCTCGCTCGTTTCGCTCTTTCCTTCGCCACTCTCCTCATCGGCTGGTCTTCTCCCCTCCTCGCCGAGTGCTTCTCGAAAGGTCACGTGACATACGTCATCGCCAACGCGCTTCTAAAAACACTGCATACTTCCGGTCTCGTCCACGTTAGCGACACATATACCGACGGCGAACCGTCCGCCAGTGCCGTAGAACTTCTGCCTCGCGGGAGGTGTCCAAAGTAGACGGCAGTTCGGCTGACGCCTCACCCGCTGCACCATCAATGGCCCAATCGACGACCGCGAACCTGCGCGCTTCCGCCACCGGCAACGAAAACATCAGCTGCAGCCGGGAGACGACGGTCTCGGCTGTGCTCGCATCGCAGACGACGGCGCCGCTAATATCAGTGTATTTTTCTTCTTTGTGTACAAGTATTGCGAAGAGCGATAACAACAATGAGAAAATATTGCGGCTTGTGAGCGTCGGTATGTCATTTCAAAGCGCCGTCCGTTTTAGCTTTGAAGGGAACCAGAAAAGCCTATCGACGATATCGGCGCCGTCGAGCGATCAGCGGCGGTGAATCTGCCGCACAAATGAATCCCGGTCTCATCCTCTCTACGTACGGCAAGGAAATGTCGCCGTTCGCGAGCAAGAACCGCTGTTGAACGGCGGCTCGCGAATGGCAAACGGCGTGCGATGAGTTACCGTGCCGGTAACGTGACTCAGCACTTCTCGGCTACCCGCTATTGCTGCGGTGCCAGCCCGTGATATGCGAAGCGTACTGCTATAGACCCTGTGTTGCGCGCACGTCTGGAAAGGCCAACACTGTCGCACTCTGTTCGCGCAGCTAATCAGACCGCTAAGCACGACTGTGTTGGCACGCGAGCGATTTGGCACTTGCGTTGCGGGGTGTAATTACCGATTCTCAAGGGCGCACGAACGAGCAACATGACGGGGAAGAGCAGAAAGCGCGCGTACCTGCTAGCAGACTAACCGGAAGTCGTAGGTTCTTGTTCAACCAATGGACATCGTTTCCGCAGTTGACATCACCAGATTCCCCCTGCTGACATCGTGACAACCGCTGGGGATACCGGAAAGGCGAGGGGAGGAGCACGGCATTTCTTTTTTTTTTTTTTTTGGCACTCCCGCAGCGCGTAACGCTGCAGCGTTTGGCATCGTTGATCGTGACGGCATTCTGAGCTCGATGCACGTTTACTTGAAATGTTCAAAAAATATCTGAGGTGGTTTAGGGGCCCTTTAAAGACACGGAAGACCATCTTCGAAGTGTTATTGGACCAGCACACGATGTGCGATCGGTGAGAGTCGTGCGACATCGTTTGAACAGCAGCAGGCAACGAACGGTACCATCCTTTGCCAATCAAGACTTCTTTACTTCTCCCCTCGGTGGCATCGGGTGCCACACCATAAGACGCACAAAAAACCAAGGTGACTGCTGCGCACACCACACACTGCGAGCGAGTACCAGTAGCGCGAGTCGGCCCACACCGGCCACCATTCGTCGGTCAGAAATCGAAAAACATCTAAACCCAGCAGAAGACCCAGCTCTGACGGAACGGTCCGGCACGGCTCATTCAAGGAGAGAGAACCAGCTTCCTCACTCCTAAATAACCGCCGCTCACTTACTGAACCACGGCTCCCTCAGTCTTCAAAAGAGCTGCCCGCTCCTGAGCGCCCAGGAGCGAGCCGGGTCTTTTGAAGAGCGAGGGAGCCGAGGCGAAAAGAGCGGCTGGCTCCTGAGCGCTCAGGAGCGAGCCAGATCTTTTGAGCCGCTCTTTTGAAGAGCGAGGGAGCGGTGGTTCAGTAAGTGAGCGGCGGTTCTTTCGTTCTTCAGCCGAAGGCGAGGGGGTGAAGGCGACTCTTGCGAGGAAGGGCGGGAGGGCAGTTGCTTTCTCGTACCGCTAATAGATGTCGACTCTTGCGATGAAGGGCGGGAGGGCAGTTGCTTTCTCGTACCGCTAATAGATGGCGCGGAAGTCGCACCCAGCAGAAGACTCGGCTCTGACGGAACGCATCGGCACGGCTCTCTGAACGCGAGAGAACCGGCTCCCGTTCTCCAAAAGAACCGCCGCTCATTTTTACTGAACGACCGCTCACTCGCTCTTTAAAAAGAGCCGCTCACAAGATCCGGCTCGCTCCTGAGCGACCCATCTCTACTCAGCAGGGCGAGGCAATTTGGTGCTGTCATTGGGCAGCGGCAGTCTACTAAAAGCGTCGGCATGACCGAGCTCTTTGCCGGGCTCGTATGCAAGTTCGTACTTGTAAGCGGAGAGCTTCAGAGCCCACCTGATCACTCAAGGGCAAGCTTGCACTGGAAGAGGCTTGATGGCGCCCAAAAGTCCAAGAAGTTACTTTTGGTCAGTGTGTGCATCAAACACCTAAGCCCGTGATTCCTTGTGAAGTTGACTATAGATTTGTTCTGCTTTTGACAAGCTCCTCGAGGCAAAAGCAATGAAGCGTTCTCTGCCATCGGCATCTTTGTGCGCCAGAACTGCGCCAGCCTTTCTGAGGCATCTTATCCCTGTTTATAATGCTTATTCCTCGTGTGCTACTCCATTAGTCAGCCATCTCTTTTTGATTTTGGATTACCTATACCATAAGGTGATTCGTCACAGCTGAGACACACCGGCACCTCAGGGTGGAAATGGACGAGAACAAGAACTGAGGTCAACATAAGCTTGCAGTTAGTGAATGCAACTTGCTCTTTCTGCCCTCACTTCCAGATATTTCCATCACAAAGAAGCACGTGCAACGGACGGAGGATTGCAGAAAGATTGGGCAAGAAACGCCGATAGAAATTGACAAGCCCCAAGAAACTTGGAAGTTCCTTGACAGTGGCTCCCTCGCTTGCGTTTGCCAAGCGAGGGAGCCACTGAGGTTGCGAGGTCCTCAGCATCGTTTGCACTGGTGAGAAGAATCTCGTCGAAGTAAACTGCTACATGTGGCATGCCCTTGAGCAAAAGTTGTCCATCTCACGTTGAAAAACTGCAGGACAGGATGAGACTTCAAAAAGTAGGAAGGTGTATTGAAACAACCCCATATGCGTCGAAATCGTGACGTATTCTTTAGAGGCTTCATCAAGGAAAACTTGCTGGTACGCGTCTCGCAAGTCCTATTTTGTGAATTTCTTATCTCCAGCAAGGACAGTCCACAGGTCCTCAATACTCGGAATCGGGTACTGTTCCACTGTTGCTACTGGGTTTATGGTGACACCAGTCTCCACAGACTCTGATGCGGCCATCCTTTTTATAATCACAGGATTAGTTTCAGCTCGCTTTGCTGTCTTCATTGGAACAACGATGGAATCTCTTCTAAATCATTTAATGTTTTTTGAGACTCCATCTGTGAGGACATACGACAGTGGGTGTGGTTTGAAGAACCGTTGTGGAGCATCTGAAGGAACATGTAGTGAAGCTTTAGCAACCTTGAACGTACCCAGGCCTTCTTCGAACACTTCGGCGTAGTCTTGTACAAGGTGTTTGATCTCAGAAAGTGCGTGGATGTTCACTTCCACGTCGGAGACGCCGATGCCCAGCTCGGGCATTTAGTTGTGTCCTAGCAGAGTGGGTGATCCGTCCCCGGTCTGAAAAACGTGGCTGCTGCTTAGCTCAGCTAACCCTGGATATACAAAGCGAAATCTTGGTTTAGCCTGGTTAAGTCCTAGTTTTAATTGGTTAACCTTTGATTTAGCTGTAATTATTATACTTAGGTATATACTCATCGTTAAGCCAGGCATGACGGCTGTGCCTAGGTCGGTGGCTAGACATGATTGTATTAGGCTTGGGTCGACACGCATCGTTAGCCACACGTTAACAGACACAACGGATTGTCGTAAAGTCTCCATGGAACCGAGTAGTCGCAGATACACACTCGGCCAATCGAATGGTGTGGTTGACCGACCGTTCGTTCATTCCCTTGTCCACGGCCGTTGGGGCTGTCGCAGATTCGTCCAAAGCCTGCCTTTGTCTACGGTTGTGGTCCCGCTTCCGGCGCTTTGCGAGCTGAACGGCTTGCTCTTCCTCCTTCTCCAACGCTAGCTTCGCAGGCTTGGCATTCCGGACACTCTCCAGTGAAGCAGCTCGCCGGGCGACATCCGCGGGCTGGGCAGACGTCGCTTCCCGACGACTACTCAAAGCCTCCCGCTCTCGCGCAACGCTGAGAGAAGATGGTCTGGCCTCGCTCTCATCTATGGCCAAGTTCGCACTGACTAGGCGAGCGCGGCTCTCCTCTTACCCAGGCGCGCGGCAAGTCATGTAGCCAGGCGGCGACCCAGCGGCGGAGAGCGCCGGTGGCGGCGGTGGAGTTCGGCGCGGTGAGTCACGTGATGCGTTGCGAAGGGTACGGCGCAGGTGTGGTCAAATGAAGATCAAATTGCTTGTGACTGCGAAACTTGGCTCGAGTAGGTTAGTAAAGCTTTCGCTTCAAAATGGGCAGGTCGGCCTCCTTGCAATTAAATTGTACTCTGACATCAGCTTTTTTTTTTTAACTTCTTTTTCAGTTCCCCGGAATAACTTCGCAGAAACACTTGGAGCGGTTGCACAGGAACCGAAGGAAAAAAACTGTAAAAGACGCAACTTGGCAATGACGGCGACACTTGCCTTTGTTTCCACTTCCATGTGAAGTGGCTTGCCGCAAACGTCAACAGTGACGGTCAAAGGCGGAGGCGGCTTAGCGTAGTCAACTTTGCACACGTCCAAAACTTGGGAAGACGAAGTTGTAGCGGCGTCTTCATCTCGGGCAGTATTCACGCGATGACGGTTGCTCGATGACAGTGAACTTAGCGCCCAGAACGTACGTGGCTTGGGAGGGCTGTTCTTTCGGGCTTGGCTGTCCTTTCGTTTCGTATGGCACGCTTTCGCCAAGTGAACTTATTTGTGACAGTAAATGCAGACGGTCTTCCTGCAGTTGCAATCGGGTGCAAGGTGTCCATCCCCGCAGCGGTAGCAGGTGACGACCTTCGAGTCTTACGAGACACGGAGAGTCGAGAAGGCGCTGCTATTGTTAGCATGTGTTATCTCCCCTGCATCCTTTTTTGCATGGTTCCATTACTAGGGAGGTCTGCACGGAGTTCTCTAAGGTGAGGTCCGCTTTTTCCATCAGTCTTGTTTCGACGTCACCGTTGCTTATGCCACACATGATACGGTCGCGGAGCATGTTTTCAAGTTTAGCACCGAAATTGTAGTCATCGGAAAGGCTTTTCAGTGCTGCACTGAAATTACTGATAAATTCATCTTCCACGCGAACGCGCGAGTTAAGTGGAAACGCTGCCCAACGGCAGATGGCTTCGGGCAGTTGTTCTTTCCAAGAACCAAAAGAATCTCGTCCAGCGTTCTTTCACCAGGGTTGTCGGGCTTGACCAAATTTCGAAGCAACGCATACATTTTCTGTCCGCAGCAGCTGATGAACACGAATGTTCGCTTGTCTTCGGCGATATCATTCGCCGCGAAAACTGCTTCGAGCCGGTCCACGTAGCAGGTTCAGTCATCTCCTGCTCCGTCGAATGGTTCGAGATTGCTGAAACCTGGCATGTGGAAGGGTTGTCGAGCGGTGCGGGAACGAGACTGAGGTGAAAATTAAATTTACCCTCCTCACCAGTTGATGCAAGTACGGATGACCGGGGGTAGCCGGTGACTACGAGGAAAATAAGTAGGCCCGCGAATCACGAAGGAACATGCCGAGCTGGCAGCCTACAACGAACTGACTTTATTTTCTCACACGGCTACTTGCCGCTGTTGCCAGGCGTGACGCAGCTAGACAGAAGCTACCAGCGCCGCGTGGAGGCGCTGCACTCCTGCTATTATGCAATACTGAAACACAGAGCACTGTGGGACCGCAACAAGTATGAGGTGGTGCGTGGAATCTGGAAAGAAGTAATGGTGCCGCCGCTAACGTTCGCAAATGCCGTTCTATGCTTAAAATCGGATATCTTGTCGGGGTTGGTAGTTAACCAAAGATCGGTAGGCCGGTTGGCTTTGAGCCAACGGTAAAACCACAAATGAGGCAGTGTAAGGTGACATGGGTTGGGCTTCTTTTGAAGTCAGAGAAGCACAGAGGAAAATTACTTTTGAAGAAAGACTCAGGAACATGGATGAAAATAAATGCGCGGCTAAATGGCACAAGCATCTGTACCTGGAAAGCCTGTACACAGAATGGAGGAAGATGTCAAGGAAGTTGGCAACCAAGTTTATTTATTTATTTATTTATTTCACAATACTGCAGGCCATGACAGGCCCAAGCAGGAGTGGGAAATGAAAACATAATTAGTATAAGTCGCGATTACAAATGAATAACGCCATTAGCAATCAAATGGGCTTACATCACTATACACATATAAGACATACTTAGAAACAAGCAAAAAGAAAACTAAAACAACAATGTCTTCAGTGCCGTTTGAAAATCAGCCTCCTCAACAATGGTTTTAGGAAGAGCGTTCCAGTCAGAAATTGTCTGGGGAAGGAAACTGTGTTTAAATGCATTGGTTTTATCAAATATCGGTTTTAGTGCATGGTCATGATTGTGTCGAGTCTTTCTGGTGTCTAAGGGTTTTACATATGAAGGTATGGACGTGTCAAATTTACCTTTCAACATGTTATGCAAGAAAACTATCCGAGCATATTTTCGACGCACCTGTAATGTTGCAATCCCGTGTTCTTACATAAGTTTAGTAGGGGAGTCACACCTTTTATATTTACCAAAAATGAATCTGATTGCCTTTCTTTGCAACATCTCAAGTTTATATATATCCTGCTTAGTTTCGGCATCCCAAATTACGGAGGCATATTCTAATTTCGACCTTATGTAAGTATTGTACGCTAGAAACTTTAGCTTTGCTGGAGCTTCGTTTAGTTTCCTTCTTAGGAAACAGAACTTCTTAAATGCTGATGCACATATATCTGAAACGTGACCTGACCACGATAATTTAGAAGTAAGTGTAACGCCTAAATACTTACAGCTCGTAACCTTTGCTATAACTTGGTTACAAAGAGTATAGGAATAAGAACTAGTCTGTATATTACGTGTAATTGCTAATTAAGTATAACGTTAATTTCCATATCCCAAGTTCGACACCACTGTTCAATCTGGAACAATTGGTCCTGCAATACAACGTGATCACTCTCACACAATATCTCCTTGTATATAGTACACTCATCAGCAAAAAGTTTTATACACACTGTATGAGACAAAAATTCAATGGGATCATTCACATAAACTAAGAAAAGCAAAGGTCCGAGTACACTGCCCTGGGGCACACCAGAAGAAACAGGGAGCATATCAGACGCACACTCATCCACTACAACAAAGTGTTTTCTGCTGTGCAAGTATGCTTCAACCCATTTCATTAAGTAGCAGGGAAAGCCGGTTAATTTCAGCTTATATTAGTTTCGTATGCGGCACCTTGTCTAAAGCCTTGCTAAAATCTATAAAGAATGCATCTATTTGCCCCGAGGGGTCCAATGTCATTATAAAGTCATGTACAGTGGTGAGTAACTGAGTCCTAGTAGACCATCCCTTAGTAAATCCGTGGTGATAAGGCGACAAAATTGTATTATCAGACAAGAAAGACCTTATATATCCAGCTATGACGTGTTCCATAAGTTTCGAACAAGTAGATATAATCGACACGGGCCTATAATTTGTTATGTTAAGCTTATCGCCTTTCTTAAAAATCGGCACAACGCGTGCTATCTTCCAGTCATCAGGAAGCTCACTAGTAGGTAAAGAAAGCTGAAAAAGATTTGCCAAGTAGTCGGCGATCTGCGCTGCAAAGCGTTTCAAGAACGCAGTAGGGATGCCATCCTTAACCGCGCTTTTTTTCTCGTTCAATTTGCGTAGCGTAGATAGAACCCCCTCGCTTGTTATCACTGGTATATCTGTCTTCGAAAGTTCCTTGTGTATGCTGTAGTTGTCATTAGAGGCAAAAACACTGTGGAAATATACATTAAATGCTTGAGCTATATCAAATGCGTTATCGACAAGGTGATCATTTACTGAAATTTTTCGAACAGACTCATATGTCTTTCCGAGGTAACGGAAACATTTTGATGGATCAGTTCTAAGAAATTCTGAAAGTAAAAAAGTGAAGTAATTATGCTTTGCCTGTTGCACCTTAATTGCCAATTTGTTCCTCAGTTCCATGAGGGTCTTCTTAAGCATATTTTGTTTCTTTCTCATTCATTTTAGTTTACGTTATGTGGATGATTTCACGACTAACCCACGGATTTTTGCGATTTTTAGTAGCCCTTCTCATAGGTACAAAGATTTTAGTACAGAATGAAACTACTTGTTTAAGATGACACCATAGGTCATGAACATTCCCAGAATGAGCATCAATAACTAGTGTTTTCTCTAAATAATCAATTATTGAGATATCACCACTTCGTTATAAATCTTTATGATTTGTCGCACTAGACCGACTGCATCTTGCGTATAGGATAATCGAATATGTAAATTAAGTAGGCAACGTACACATTCCAGAAGCGCTTGGGTTTAAATTGGACGGGAGCATCAACCGCTCAGCGGTCGAGGTAAGCAAGAGACATTTAGAGTATTGGTGGAAAAAAAGCAGGGAAGCGATTGATACGACCTGATTTGATCTTAGTCATAGGTAGAAGTACAAGCTAGATATTGAGGATGCTAGATAAAAAACATGTATAGCATACCTGATTAAACCACGCAGGCTAGGTGACTATTTGTCACCACCCCGTTTCAGAGGGCAGGCCATTACATCATCATCATCATATTATTATATTAGGATTATTATATGCTATTACATAAAAGGTAATGTATACAATAATGCTATAAAAAAGTATGTCTAGCATACCTGAATAAATCAAGCAGGCTAGGTGAATATTTGTGACCACCCAATTTCATAGGGGATGCCATTAAAGTATCATCATCATATACCACTGTCATCATCATCAGCCTATATTTATGTCCACTGCAGGACGAAGGCCTCTCCCTGCGATCTCCAATTACCCCCGTCTTGCGCTAGCTGATTCCAACTTGCGCCTGCAAATTTCCTAAATTCATCACCCCACCAAGTTTTCTGCAGTCCTCGACTGCGCTTCCCTTCTCTTGGTATCCATTCTGTAACTCTAATGGTCCACCGGTTATCCATCCTACGCATTACGTTCCCTGCCCTGCTCCATTTTTTTCCGTTTAATGTCAACTAGAATATCGGTTATCCCCGTTTGTTCTCTGATCCACACCCCTCTCTTCCTGTCTCTTAACATTAGGCCTAACATTCTTCGTTCCATTGCTCTTTGTGCGGTCCTTAACTTGTTCTCGAGCTTCTTTGTTAACCTCCAAGTTTCTGCCCCATATGTTAGTACCGGTAGAATGCAATGATTGTACACTTTTCCTTTCAACGACAGTGGTGAGCTCCCAGTCAGGATTTGGCAATGCCGGCCGTATGCACTCCAACCTAATTTTATTCTTCTGTAAATTTATTTCTCATGCTCAGGGTCCCCTGTGAGTAATTGACCTAGATAAACGTTCTCCTTTACAGACTCTAGAGACTGACTGGCTATCCTGAATTCTTGTTCTCTTGCCAGGCTATTGAACATTATCTTTGTCTTCTGCATATTAATCTTCAACCCTACTCTTACACTTTCTCGGTTAAGGTACTCAATCATTTGCTGTAATTCGTCTTCATTGTTGCTGAATAGGACAATGTCATCTGCATACCGAAGGTTGTTGAGATATTCGGCTTTGATCCTCACTCCTAAGTCTTCCCAGTCTAAGAGCTTAAATACTTCTAAGCTTGCAGTGAATAGCATAGGAGATATTGTGTCTCCTTGCCTGACCCTTTTCTTGATAGGTATCTTTCTACTTTTCTTGTGGAGAACCAAGGTTGCTGTGCGATCCTTGTAGACATTTGCCAAGATATTCACGTATGCCTCCTGTACTCCTTGATTTCGCAGTGCCTCTATGACTGCTGGTATCTGTACTGAATGAAATGCTTTTCTCATAGTCTATGAAATCTATATAGAGAGGTTGATTGTACTCTGCAGATGTCTCTATTACCTGATTGATGAAATGGATATGATCCGTTGTAGAATATCCGTTCCTGAAGCCAGCCTGTTCTCTTGGTTGGCTGAAGTGTTGCCCTGATTCTATTGTAAATTATCTTGGTGAATATTTTATACAATACTGAAAGCAAGCTAATGGATCTATTATTCTTCAATTCTTTAACGTCTCCCTTCTTATGGATTAGTATAATGTTTGCGTTCTTCCAGCTCTCTGGTACACTTAAAGTTGTGAGGCATTGCGTATAAAGGGCCGCAAGCTTTTCAAGCATGATATCTCCTCCATCTTTGATTAAATCGCCTGTTATTGCATCTTCTCCGGCAGCTTTTCCCCTGGTCATTTCTTTCAAGGCACTTCTAACTTCATTGCCAGTTATACAAGGAGCCTCTGTATCCTGTTCATCACTACTTCGAATGAAAGTAGCTTGGCTGCCCTGGGCACTGTACAGGTCAGTCTAGAATTCTTCCGCTGCTTTTACTATGCCATCGAATTTGCTGATGATATTACCCTGCTTATCTTTCAGTGCATACATTTTGCCTTGTCCTATGCCAAGTTTTCTTCTCGCTGCTTTGATGCTGCGTCCATATTTTACTGCTTTCTCAATCTTTTCCACGTTATAATTTCGGATATTCCTTACTTTCTTCTTGTTGATCAGTTTCGACAGTTGAGCGAATTCTATCTGATCTCTCGAGTTTCACACTTTCATGTTTTGCCGTTTCTTTATTAGGTCCTTTGTTACTTGGGAGAGCTTACCTACTGGTTCCCTTGGTGCCTTACCTCCCACTTCAACTGCTGCTTCTGAGATCACCCTAGTTACGGTTTCATTCATTACCTTTAACTTGTCTTCATCTTCTTGTTCTAAAGCTGCATATTTGTTTGCGAGCACCAGCCTGAATTGATCTGCTTTTACCCTTACTCCCAGTGCAGCGAGCGAGCTGTTATTTTCCCGCTCATCTCCCCTGGGCCCAGTCCCTCTCACTCCTGTGCGTCTGGATCCGGAGGAGGAGCGCGAGCGACTTAGGGCCCATTCACACTTGCGACTAGGCGAGGTCGCGCGACCAAGTTGGTCGCAAAGCGACCAGTCGCAAGTAGTCGCAAATGGTCGCTTTTCTCGAAATGCTACCGTTTCGGGCCAGTCGCTCACTGCTCGATTTTTCAGTCGCGCGACCACAGTCGCAGAACAGCTTAACCAATCAGATGCGAAGGAACAGGACGTTCGTATACGCAGACGCTTATTTTACGCGGTGATGACATTTCAAGCAGACGTAAACGGCATAGCGTGATACATTTCGGTTTAGCGACTCGTCGGTCGCATTTGTAAGTGTGAACATCGTTCGTCTTGAGTAGTTTTCTGGTCGCCAGTCGCAATTGGTCGCGCGACCTCGCCTAGTAGCAAGTGTGAATGGGCCCTTAAAGTGCAAGCCAAACGGGAGCTGAAGGCGAAGGTACCACACAATGAAGACGCCCCGAGGAAGCCCCTTTGCCCAAGGGGCTTCCTCGGGGCGCGCAAGTCCTGGTGCATAAGGCCAGGACGGGCGCAGCACTCACCGAAGACGTCCTGGCTAAGTGGCGCGCGTACGCCGCTTCAAGGAAGACGCGAGGCCATCAGAGGCAACGTTTGGACAATGAGGAGGAGGAAGAGACGGAGGCGAAAGTGATGTCTTCATCAGTGACGTGCAGTACGTGCGACATCGGTGCTCGACCGACAATCAGGCATCTATTGTGGGACTGTCCCCGTCTCGCCGCAGTAAGAGACAAGCACAAGGGACGCGGCATTACCTCACTGGAGGCATGGACCACGCCGCCCCCTCAGACCGATGCCCGACGAACTATCAACTCCTTATGGGAGTTTGTGCGCGAGGCCGGCTTGACCGGCAGGTTATGAATGTGTAGTGTTTTCTTGTTTTTTTGTGTGTTTTTTCCCTTGTGAACCCCGCCATTGACCCTTACCCCTGATTAGGCCATTGAGACATTCTTTTCATATAAAGTTCATTCTCTCTCTCTACCCTTACTCCGTCTAGGTTGGCCTGTTTCTTCTTGACTAATTTTACTCTTTCTCTCTTCAAATTGAGGGAAATCCTAGACCTCACTAACCTATGGTCACTGCACTTTACCCTACCTAACACTTCTACATCCTGCACTATGCTGGGATCGGCAGAGAGTATGAAATCTATTTCATTCCTTGTTTTTCCATTAGGGCTTTTCCAGGTCCACTTCCTGTTGCTTCACTTCCTGTTGAACACATGCACGGTGCTTTTAACGGCTGGAGTGTGGAGACCACAGAGAATCACGCGCATTGATTCTTGCAGGTGCTTCAGCGTGTTTTCGACGCTTTCCTTCGCATTCTATTAGGATGTGCTCAGTGGTCTCTGGATGTGCTCAGTGGTCTCATCTAGCTTGGAATATTTGCTCCGGTATGTTTTTGTCGTTAGGCATCCGGCTCGCCTCAAATAGCAAGGCCCTTTGTGTTTTCGTACTTATTTTCCCTTCTAATTTCTTTCTTCTCATTCTCCATGGTTACTTTTGTTTCCATTTTTTGCATCCTGTTCACTGTCTCTATTTCTCTCACTTTCTTGTGACTCCTGGTTGTCTATTTAGTTTTAATTATCCTGTACTTGCTTCTGTGTCCCTCCATTCTGTGTTCCATTCTGTCCTTCCATTCTGTGTTCCCTCCATTTTGTGTCCACGCTGTTAAGGTACAGATACTTGTGCACTTTAGCCGCCCGTTTATTTTCATCCTTTTTCCTCAGTCTTTCCTCAAAACTAATTTTGCTCTGTGCTTCTAGCTTCAAAAGAGGCCCATTCTATGTCACCCTGCACTGCCTCATTTGTGGATTTACCGTGGGCTCCCAAAGCCAAGCGGCCTACCGATCTTTGGTCAACTTCCAACCCCGACAAGATATCCGATTTATAGCATAGAATGGCATTTGCGAACGTTAGCGCTGGCATCATTACTAGTTTCCAGATTCCACGCACCACCACATACTTACTGTGGGCCCCGAAGTGCTCTGTGATTCATTATTGCTGCATTCCTTTCCCCTTTATTTTCAGACTATTTTGGTGGGTAAGTCTTTCGTTCCTTTATGTATACGCCAATGCACTTATATCGCTTGACTATGGGTATTACTTGCTGTTGAATTGACACCGCGTAATTGCTCGTCTCTTCATTAAACATCATTATTCCCGATTTCTCCGTGCTAAACTTAAGGCCAAGATTTGTCGCTGCGTTGCCACAGATATTCGCAAGTGTCTTTAAATCTCTTGTATTGTCCGCTAGTAGCCCTGTGTCGTCCGTATATGTCAGGCCCTGGACTTTCTGTTGCACCAGAGAGAGAGAGAGAGAGAGAGAAAGCGAAGAGAGGAAAGGCAGGGAGGTCAACCAGATGAACTTCCGGTTTTCTACCCTACACAAGGGGTAAGGGAAAGGGGGAATAAAAAGAGAAAAAGAGGAAGAGGGTGGGCATTGTGTGTGCAGCGAAGCACCATGATACCAAAGTCAAGTCCCATAGCTGGTGATGTGCGTTGAAGACATCTGACATGAACCAAGGGCCAGTGGTCGTTGCGTGAATAGGAGGCGGCGGGTGAGCCATGACCCTTCCAAGCACTGGATTAAGAGTATCCAATAGTTGCACTGCACTTCGCGCTGACGGAGTATGTAGCTTGCGTAAGAGTATACGAAGGATATTTAAAAGGAACCGAAGCATCCCAACCACTTGCAGGTCTTCTTCGGGTAATTTATCGGGAGTCGGCATTGTGAATTCTACCGCAGTGCACTGTATCCTTTGATGTGACTGTGGTGCCGGCTGTGGCATCGGTTGTGGCTCCAGCTGTGGCCTCGGCTGTGGCTTTAACTGTGGCTTCAACTGTGGCATCGGCTTTGGCGTCGGCTGTGGTCATGGCTGTGGCTTCGTCTGTGGCTTCAGCTGGGGTATTTGCTGTGGCTTCGGTTGTGGCTTCTGCTTTGGCGGCGGCTGTAGCTTTGGTAGTTCTCCGGCACGACCTTGTCAGAGTTAGACTCGACTCCACCAGGCCTAGGGGCAGAGTAGGAGGAATTGTCGGATGTGCCGCGCTCTTCATAGAGGAATCTTCGCTCTTTGAAGTCCGACGGCGTGGGGAGCGTCGCTTTCTAATAGCCTCAACAGCTTCCCGACGAGACGAACGGTCTCTTGCCATCTGCTTCAAGACCGCCCTTTCTTTCCTCATTTTAGGGCAGTTTTTTGAGGTAGCATCATGAGACCCAATGCAATTGTGGCATTTGAGAACCGTGGCTACACAGATATCTGCAGCGTGGGGCTGTGCGCCGCGCGAGCAAGCTCTCGTGCTCTCGCACACAGCGCTCACGTGTCCCAGCCTCAGGCAGTTGCGGCATTGGAGTGGTCTTTGGATAAATTGACGCACGGAGTGTCTAAAGTGTTCTGTTGCACCATTTGTCCATTACGCATGCAGGATAAACCAAACCCTAATTCGCTGTTTTCCTGTCGTCTTTCTATGACCTTAGCATAAAGCGTGAACAAAAACGGAGACAGAGGACATCCTTGCTTAAGTCCTTTGTGAATTCCCACCACTTCATTACCTTTTCGATCTTCCCAAACAACTTGGATGCGCAGAGGCCAACGCCGTCTGGTGTTTCAAGG
The DNA here is from genome assembly GCF_013339745.2 of Dermacentor silvarum. Lineage (NCBI taxonomy): Eukaryota > Metazoa > Arthropoda > Arachnida > Ixodida > Ixodidae > Dermacentor > Dermacentor silvarum. The sequence continues at coordinate 129,511,033 of NC_051160.1, forward strand.
AACTCAGCGTAGCGCGCCAGTAAGTGCACAGCAGCAGTAGCGTCCGGAAAGTCGGGAGAAGGGGCAAGGAAAGCTTCGCTTTAACAACGCGAGGTATCGAAGCGCACTAACCTGGGCGCACTTGCACAAAGCTTTTAAGTCTAGTCTAAAGTCCCGTCTCCAGAGCGATTTCAGTCTTTATGGAGTCTTAAGCTTCCCTAGTCGATATGTCGCTTGCAACCGTACTTCTCGCTGGTAGCACCGTGTTTCTATAGTGTTATTGCCTTTATTTTTTCTTTCTCGAGCTGCACGTCGTGCTAGAGCGTTGTGTGGGCGACTGCTCAGGATAGGATAGGAATAAACTTTATTTGTCCAACGGCTATGGCTTGTTGGTGCCCGGGGCTAGACTGCCAGGGGTCCATCGCCGGAGAAAAATCTTTCGAGATCCTCGGCAATGGCCTTGGCCCGTTGGACGGCCCAGTCCTGGTCCTGTTTGGCATACCTTTATGACGCCTACTGGAGGCGTCGTGCATATTTACCGAGGCGGTGATCGACGCGCCGAAGCCGCATTTTTCGCCGTTAGCGGGTCATGTTCCCGTGTGACGCGGGTGACGACGGACACGGGGAAAGGCGCGTGCTACGAGTAATCTGGCGATAAAAGCAATGATATTAGACCTACGTAGTTAGCGAGGGCAGTCTTTTATTTCAGCTGAACAAACAAAAATTATACTGCGTCTAGTCACGGTCTAGTCACGGAGAAAGTTGACGGAAATCGCGGTGTCTTGCCGGATATATACATCAGGCGACGACCACCCATTGGTCAGCGCCAAGCGATATGGACATCGCGATCGATTTCGGCGCGTTTCCCATCTCATTCCCTGTCGGCGGCAAAAATTACCGTCTAGGTACTAAGAGTACCTACCGACTTCATTTAGTCTGGACTGTAATTCATTCTCGTCGGTTCGTGCAAGCGCACTACTGCGGCCTCGAAGTCCAGTCTTAGTTTAGGTTAGGAAAAGACAGCATTCGGATTTAATTCTAGACTTTGAGGCTCGCATTTGTGCAAGCGGGCCCTGGCTTTAGGAGAAAATAAACAACCAGCTTAAGTGTACGAACCAATGAATCCGCGCCAGCCGTGCACGCGAACGTAACGGTAAACTCTTTAATCCAGGTCAGAGGTCCCGCGGGAGTTCGTCGATACTGAACGTTATTTAGCGGTTACGACGGCTAAAAATCAAGGTTAGTACTCAAGAGTACAATGTATAATTAGGAATAATAATTTTGTACTCTTTCTTATGTAATAAAAACGCTTCGGTAAGTGTGGCAGAAAGCTAGTTGGTGAAAATTGCGCCTATTATGACGCCTCTAGCGGGAGATATTGTGCTCACGAGGGAACATTTTGAGGGGAGGTACCATGCTTGTTTTATTATCAGTGCCACGGTCAATTTATTATTGCGATAGCAATTATATGGACACTCAAAAGCAGATTTCTGCCGTCGGCGTCGCCGTCGCCGTCGCCGTCGCCGTCGCCGTCGCCGTGAGGTTCCGTATGACGTCAATGGAGATGAAATCGTGGCCGCGCGCCGCCGAACGCTGTATGTGCGAGTGAAAGGGCGCGAGGGACGCGCTCTTTCACGGGGAGTGAACGCACGGCGGAGAACAAACGCGCGTTCTGCGCCGTGCTTCCTTAAGGGCTGCAGAAGTAGGCGTCTCTTTCCTCCTTTACAATCACCATATATGTAGAGCAAACGCGCCTTCTTCCGATGCGCGAGAGGCCGTGGGGGAGGGGGGGAAGGGGGAGGGAAGGAGGCGACGTTTAGCTGCGGCACCAAGTGCCTATTTATATCAGAGGCTCCGGCAACAGTCACCAACGCCGCACGCATTTGAGCGAACGCGGGCAAAATGCCGACGGCGTCGACAACAGTTCGGCGCGTTGCCGGTGCTGCTGCATGTCCAAGTTTATACAGCTGATAAAGCTAATATCATTACTCCGTATATCTCTCTACAAATTTGCTATCGCAATTGATGCTTCACCTTTCAGGTGAAACTGCGACAACTTTTTTCCCCCTTTGTGGATATTTGTAGAACTTGAGAGTGTACGACCCTGGGACGACGTGTTTCGAGAGCAGTGCCACACGAAGGTGTCCTAGACGCATCACACTCTAACAGACTTCGAGTCCGCAACTGGAACACATTGATGTGAAAGCGTCAAATGGCCCAATTAGAAAAAAAAAACGCTTAACACTGCACGTGGCCGCGCAATGCTTGAAACAGCGACGCTGGGCGATCGTAGCCCAGCATTTTCCGGAAGTGCGCGCGAACTTTTCATCTTATTACTCAGGATGATCATAATTTCTTTTCGCGCGTCTCAGATTTACGGCCGTCACTGCGCGTTGCATAGCGCAGCTTGCAACACCGACACCGCGTTGCAATGCCGACAACGCGTTCCAGCAGACCCGCTTCATGAATGCGTCTCTCTCTCTCTCTCGCTCTAACAACGCGCTAAACCTCTTCTCCTGGCAGAGCACGAGCGTGCGAACGCGGCAGCTGTGGACGAAGACGACGGCACTGGAACGCAATCATATTATTCGCATAAATTCCGTTTGCAGACACGCGCTGTGCGCCCGTGCAAGCCTTGACTCTTGTTCGGTGCCTGTTGTCTCGTTTCCGAAAGGGGATTGGCCACATTTTAACTGCTCATAGTGCTTTGTTTCTTCTATGGTTTTTTTTTTCATGGACCGTGATGCCGGTCTCCGGTCCCGGCCAGGGCGCGCCATGATCGACTAGCCGTCCCACTGAGTCCGGGGCCCCTGGAGTGTTTTCTCATTATTGCTGCATTCCTTTCCCTTTATTTTCAGACTATTTTGGTGGGTAAGTCTTTCGTTCCTTATATGTATACGCCCGATTCACTTATATCGCTTGACTATGGGTATTACTTGCTGTTGAATGGACACCACGTAATTACTCGTCTCTTCATTAAAGATCATTATTCCCGATTTCTCCGTGCTAAACTTAAGGCCTAGATATGTCGCTGCGTTGCCACAGATATTCGCAAGTGTCTTTAAATCTCTTGTATTGTCCGCTAGCTAGTAGCCCTGTGTCGTCCGTATATATCAGGCCATGGACTTTCTGTTGCACCAGAGAGAGAGAGAGAGAAAGCGAAGAGAGGAAAGGCAGGGAGGTCAACCAGATGAACTTCCGGTTTGCTACCCTACACAATGGGTAAGGGAAAGGGGGAATAAAAAGAGGAAAAGAGGAAGAGGGTGAGCATTGTGTGTGCAGCGAAGCACCATGATACCAAAGTCAAGTCCCATAGCTGGTGATGTGCGTTGAAGACATCTGACATGAACCAAGGGCCAGTGGTCGTTGCGTGAATAGGAGGCTGCGGGTGAGCCATGGGGTTTACTCGAGGCTTGCAAGCACTGGATTAAGAGTATCCAATAGTTGCACTGCACTTCGCGCTGACGGAGTATGTAGCTTGCGTAAGAGTATACGAAGGGTATTTAAAAGGGACCGAAGCATTACAACCACTTGCCGGTCTTCTTCGGGTAACTTATCGGGAGTCGGCATTGTGAATTCTACCGCGGTGCACTGTATCCTTTGATGTGACTGTGGTGCCGGCTGTGGCATCGGTTGTGGCTCCAGCTGTGGCCTCGGCTGTAGCTTCAACTGTGGCTTCAACTGTGGCATCGGCTTTGGCGTCGGCTGTGGTCATGGCTGTGGCTTCGGCTGTGGCTTCAGCTGGGGTATTTGCTGTGGCTTCGGTTGTGGATTCTGCTTTGGCGGCGGCTGTAGCTTTGGTAGCGCGGGCCAGGCTTCAGTATTGGTGTTCTCCGGCACGACCTTGTCAGAGTTAGACTCGACTCCACCAGGCCTAGGGGGCAGAGGAGGAGGAATTGTCGGATGTGCCGCGCTCTTCATAGACGAATCTTCGTTCTTTGAAGTCCGACGGCGTGGGGAGCGTCGCTTTCTAATGGCCGCAACAGCTTCCCGACGAGACGAACGGTCTCTTGCCATCTGCTTCAAGACCGCCCTTTCTTTTCTCATTTTAGGGCAGTCCTTTGAGTTAGCATCATGAGACCCAATGCAATTGTGGCATTAGAGAACCGTGGCTACACAGGTATCTGCAGCGTGGGGCTGTGCGCAGCGCGAGCAAACTCTCGTGCTCTCGCACACAGCGCTCACGTGTCCCAGCCTCAGGCAGTTGCGGCATTGGAGTGGTCTTTGGATAAATTGACGCACGGAGTGTCTAAAGTGTTCTGTTGCACCATTTGTCCATTACGCATGCAGGATAAACCATACCCTAATTCGCTGTTTTCCAGTCGTCTTTCTATGACCTTAACATAAAGTGTGAACAAAAACGGAGACAGAGGACATCCTTGCTTAAGTCCTTTGTGAATTCCCACCACTTCATTACCTTTTCGACCTTCCCAAACAACTTGGATGCGCAGAGGCCAACGCCGTCTGGTGTTTCAAGAAACTCAGCGTAGCGCGCCAGCAAGTGCACAGCAGCAGTAGCGTCCGGAAAGCCGGGAGAAGGGGCAAGGAAAGCTTCGCTTTAACAACGCGAGGTATCGAAGCGCACTAACCTGGGCCCACTTGCACAAAGCTCTTAAGTCTAGTCTAAAGTCCCGTCTCCAGAGCGATTTCAGTCTTAATGGAGTCTTAAGTTTCCCTAGTCGATATGTCGCTTGCAACCGTACTTCTCGCTGGTAGCACCGTGTTTCTATAGTGTTATTGCCTTTCTTTTTTCTTTCTCGAGCTGCACGTCGTGCTAGAGCGTTGTGTACGCGACTGCTTAGGATAGGATAGGAATAAACTTTATTTGTCCAACGGCTATGGCTTGTTGGTGCCCGGGGCTAGACTGCCAGGGGTCCATCGCCGGAGAAAAATCTTCCGAGATCCTCGGCAATGGCCTTGGCCCGTTGGACGGCCCAGTCCTGGTCCTGCTTGGCATACCTTTATGACGCCTTCTGGGGGCGTCGTGCATATTTACCACGGCGGTGATCTACGCGCAGAAGCCGCATTTTTCGCCGTTAGCGGGTCATGTTCCCGTGTGACGCGGGTGACGACGGACACGGGGAAAGGCGCGTGCTACAAGTAATCTGGCGATAAAAGCAATGATATTAGACCTACGTAGTTAGCGAGGGCAGTCCTTTATTGCAGCTGGACAAATAAAAATTATATTGCGTCTAGTCACGGTCTAGTCACGGAGAAAGTTGACGAAAATCGCGGTGTCTTGCCGGATATATACATCAGGCGACGGCCACCGATTGGTCAGCGCCAAGCGATATGGACATCACGACCGATTTCGGCGCGTTTCCCATCTCATTCCCTGTCGGCGGCAAAAATTACCGTCTAGGTACTAAGAGTACCTACCGACTTCATTTAGTCTGGACTGTAATTCATTCTCGTCGGTTCGTGCAAGCGCACTACTGCGGCCTCGAAGTCCAGTCTTAGTTTAGGTTAGGAAAAGACAGCATTCGGATTTAATTCTAGACTTTGAGGCTCGCGTTTGTGCAAGCGGGCCCTGGCTTTAGGAGAAAATAAACAACCAGCTTAAGTGTACGAACCAATGAATCCGCGCCAGCCGTGCACGCGAACGTAACGGTAAACTCTTTAATCCAGGTCAGAGGTCCCGCGGGAGGTCGTCGATACTGAACGTTATTTAGCGGTTACGACGGCTAAAAATCAAGGTTAGTACTCAAGAGTACAATGTATCATTAGGAATAATAATTTTGTACTCTTATGTAATAAAAACGCTTCGGTAAGTGTGGCAGAAAGCTAGTTGGTGAAAATTGCGCCTATTATGACGCCTCTAGCGGGAGATATTGTGCTCACGAGGGAACATTTTGAGGGGAGGTACCATGCTTGTTTTATTATCAGTGCCACGGTCAATTTATTTCCCCCTTTGTGGATATTTGTAGAACTTGCGAGTGTACGACCCCTGGGAGCAGTGCCACACGAAGGTGTCCTAGACGCATCACACTCTAACAGACTTCGAGTCCGCAACTGGAACACATTGATGCGAAAGCGTCAAATGGCCCAATTAGCAAAAAAAAACGCTTAACATTGCACGTGGCCGCGCAATGCTTGAAGCAGCGACGCTGGGCGATCGTAGCCCAGCATTTTCCGGAAGTGCGCGCGAACTTTTCATCTTATTACTCAGGATGATCATAATTTCTTTTCGCGCGCCTCAGATTTACGGCCGTCACTGCGCGTTGCATAGCGCAGCTTGCAACACCGACACCGCGTTGCAATGCCGACAACGCGTTCCAGCAGACCCGCTCCGTGAATGCGTCTCTCTCTCTCTCTCGCTCTCATAACACGCTAAACCTCTTCTCCTGGCAGAGCACGAGCGTGCGAACGCGGCAGCTGTGGACGAAGACGACGGCACTGGAACGCAATCATACTATTCGCATAAATCCCGTTTGCAGACACGCGCTGTGCGCCCGTGCAAGCCTTGACTCTTGTCCAGTGCCTCTTGTCTCGTTTCCGAAAGGGGATTGGCCACATTTTAACTGCGCATACTGCTTTGTTTCTTCTATGGTTTTTTTTTTTTTCGGGGACCGTGAATGCCGGTCTCCGGTCCCGGCCAGGGCGCGCCATGATCGGCTAGCCGTCCCACTGCGGTGGCTAGATGGGTAGATGTGCCGACCGGCGCCTCTGGAGCGTAGTTCACCGCTTCTCCGCGTCATGACGCAAAATTGGCGCTGCGGTCAGTAGAACGGTTCCGCAGCGCGCGTCGTCTGCTACAGGGGGCTGGCGGACTGGCGGTGAGCAAAAAAAATAAAGCCCGTATTGGAATACTTGTATGTCGTCTGTTCGTGTCAGTTTCAAAGGTGAAGAGCTCCGCATCTCTCGTACTGTTTGTAAGTTCCTAAGCGATGTGGAATGTTCCAGGTCGGAAAAATGACCGGCGAGATTAGCGGCGGCGTTGCTCCACCAAAGAAGACCACCAAGGAGACCTACTGCTTCGCTCCAAACTGCAAGTCGGGCTCTAAATTTGTGAGAAAGACAGCGGAATTGTTCCGCTGTCTGACAGCGGAAATGTTCGCCCCGAGCTGCTCAGTAGCTTGCTCAGTATCGGTACGGTGGCTAGATTGTATCGGCGACGTTAATGAGCAGGCGGTACACCGAAAAGCGTACGTCCATGAGCTCCTCGACATTGGAAATTTGCAAGCCGCACATGAGGTGCTCAGCGCCTGCGACATCGAGCACCACTGCGCTGCTACAGGGAAAAGCGACTCCAGACTGATATTCTATATAGCAGGCTATGTAGCACGGAAATTCCTGCAAAGAACCAAGTGCCCTGATTGCTCAGGGACATTACTGAATTCCACAGAATCAGCTCCTCCTCCCGAGTCGTCACTTACGCTGCACATATGAGTAGGTCAGGGCTGATACTCCCTTCTGAAGCCCTAAACAAAGTGTTAGCGTCGCTAGAAGACGCCTTCACGCTCTGCTTCAGTTTAAATGCGCTACGAAGGAATAGTATCGCCGACTTTGCATCCTTTCTGCAGATGAATCCTCCAAATTTGATCGGCTGTGAACAGCACAAGAAAGAGTTCACAAACGATGTTGTGAAGTTCTATACGATTACACGGCTTTACTTTCTTGTAAAGGGCAGGAACATGGCGCGCGAAAGCAACAGGGAGAAGAGGAAGCACCTGAAGATGAGGCGTGTGCTGTGAACAATGCTATGATGACCAACGTTGCGGCCTTGCTGGCGCTAGCTAATTTATGTTGGTGTGTCTGCTGACTCAAGTTACGAGAGCTTTTCTTGTATTTTAAATATATTCACGAATCTAGTCCAAGACATATTGCTTTATTTTATTACAATGAAACAGTGAACCATATGCACTTACCAACACAATTCTTCTCGCACCAATTTAGATACCGTAACTGACGCAGCAATAAAACAATAGCTGGATTTCTCGAAATTGAAACATTAGAACTCGCTAAATGTCATGTAAACACGGTTCCACATACCGTATAAAACCATTGCAGTATTGTTTTATGCATGGAAAAATGCATTTACATCTTTAATGCAATGGGCTGGAGCGCCGCGTTTATATCAATAAATGTGACCGATTGCCAAGCTAGAAAATTTACTTCAGCATTTCGTTTTTTCTGACTAGACGACGACAAGTTCCTCATTCTGGCTTGGCCTAGACTGCTCAGAACGGTATTATAACGCACACTTCAAAGATACAATCAGAGGCAAGCGATACTATCAGACACGCAGCTCGTCTACACAGCGCAGCCGCCGTTGCGCGCCGCTGAACCGTTCTACTGTCCGCAGCGCCAATTTTGCGTCATGATGCGGAGAAGTGGTGAACTACGCTCGGTCGGCACACCTACCCATCTAGCCACCGTAGTCCCACTGAGTCGGGGCCGCGTATTTCTATTTGCGCCCCCGTACAGCGCTCGACCGCTGGCGCCGCTACGCGTCGGGGCCCCTGGAGTGTTTTCTTCAGACACGGCCGGGCTCGACTGGCGCGCGCGCTCGTTTGAAGCGAGCGCGCGCGCCAGTCGAGCCCGGCCGTGCTTCAGAACGGAGTCAGTACCTTGTCCGTGGAGCTCGTTCCCAGAGATGGTAGGTCCATTCGGTTAACCGAATCAGAAAGTTTCCAGGAGGAGCTGCGCAGTATAACCAAGCACTTCGTTGACATCTCGGAGGTGAGGCGTTTTGGCAAGACAGGTATTCTGTGTAAGTCATCTAATGTTTAGTGCCTTAATTATTTGCTTACCGCACGAGATTCGCTAGCATCGCGGTTCTTGCTTTCGTGCCTCCTCATCCCGCATGCATGAAAGGCATTGTTCGTGGGGTTCCTACCGATATTACTTCTGAGGCCTTTTTGAAGGTGCTCTCTCCGGCTGGTGTTGTTTCTGTTTATAGATGCAATAGGTCGGTGGGTGATAGCCGAGTCCCAACTGAGAGCGTTATCGTCTCGTTCGCCATTTTAACGCGCCCATCTGAAGTGAAGGATTGGCCGTATTTGTTCCGCGTGGAGACATTGTCACCTAGGCCATTGCAGTGCCGAAACTGCTGGAGATTTGGGCACAGTGGAAATGGATGTAGATCTTCAGTGATATGCTGTAATTGCGGCGGCTCTCACTCTACATCAGCCTGCGACGAAGATGCACCTAGGTGTTGCTTGTGCGATGAATCTCATAGCGCTACAGATAGTAACTGCCCTGCGCGAGGCCATGAAATTCAGGTGCTTGAGATCACGGAGAAACGTCATTGTTCCCGTGCGGAAGCAATAACAGCAATAAAGGAGCGTGATGTTGGTTACGCAGCAGCTGGCGTCCCGTCAGTCAACATCTCTAGAAGCCACAGTTTCGGCCGCTGTAGCCGCAACCATTGACAAGGCAAGGCCAACATTTTTGGAGCGACTGTTTAACACTTTTGCCGAAGGTATAACTGAGATGCTAACTGCCAAATTCAATAGCCTCCTCCAATTGCACTCTGCTGCTTCTGACCCCACTTCATGTAGTATTCCCGCCCACCATTCAAACGAATCGAACTTTGACAGTCAGGCAGAGGTTGAGCCCGACACCTCAGTGTGTTCTCCTGTCTCAGCAATTAACTGCGGGACCTAGCCACTCATCTGGACACATGAGGCTTGGGACCATTACCAATAGACGTAACAGTTCCCCAATTTCTCCCACGGTTTCTCCTAACTCGAAGCCGAAAAAAGGAAAGAACAGTGAACAACACGAGCAGGATGCATTGCGTTCTGCCGTGGAATCATCCATTCTAGGATCGCCATAGCATCAGTTAAAGTTCTTCAGTGGAATTGGCACTCTATATCCTCAGGTTACGTTGACATTCTTCATTTAGTACACAAACTAATACCATATGTTATTTTACTTCAAGAATCGTGGATTTCGTCACATCAAAGATTTACTATTAATAATTTTCGAACATTTCGTTTAGATCGTCCAGGTATTGGTGGTCGGCTGCTAATACTAGTTTCATCAAAAATGTATGGTAAAGTAACCATAACTTGTGATTATGTGTTTCAGACTGCGAAATTTTAGGATTAGATTGTTTGCTGCCTGGTTGCGCTGTGTTTACAGTGGTTAATACTTACTTCCCGAACGGATCACCTGGACTCGCGGTTCCAAAACTGTTCAAGTGCAACGCTCCTGGCAGGAGATTTTAATTCGTATCATACTTCTTGGGGAATTAAAACGGATGGTTGTGGAAAGAGGTTGTGGAATTGGGTGCATGACAACAACTTTCAATGTGACAATTCAGGACAAACTACTTTTCTACTTGGGCGATTCTTTTCTGCATTAGATCTGACTTTCTGCTCTGCTAACCTGTCTATTTCACCTTGGGACACCTTTGACAATGGAACAAGTAGCGGTCACTTACCCATCACTTTTGAAATTATGCTTTCACGTCAGGCTCCCCATTGTACGGCAAAGACGACTCATTAATTATAAAACTTAAAAATTAACTATAAATGCAGGCTTATCAGCGTTGAGTACTTATGATGAACAACGGAGGGCTGACTCAGTGGTATCGCTTTTAAACTCTTCTATTCAGCCTGCTGAGTTCACGGTTATGTCTTGCAGCTCGCCGTCGAAGTCATCATGGTGGAACCATGCTTGCACACGGGATTATAGGCGAAGAAAAGCAGCGTGGAAAAGTCTCCAACCTAATCATTCACCGAAAAATTGGATGGATTATAAATTCTATGCAGCTCTATTTAAACGAACTGTGGCGATAGCTAAAGATGAAAAAAAAAATGCACTACATACGTCTTTGTCAAAACCAGAAAGAAGATCGGCACTTTTTAAGTTTTTACGCAACAAAAAAGATGTTCAACAGTCCGTATGGTCATTTTCTGCTGTTCTATCCCCCAAAGAAGCGGCGGATTCATTAAATGATATCGCGAAAGGGCTTGAAGCACGCTTTTCTTCGCTGTGTCCCAGACCTGGGAGGTTCAAAATTTCGACATCTGAATTTGTAGAAGCTGCCATGACAGAATTATCCGATGTCATCTTAACTGCACAACAATTGGCTCCTGGACCAGACTGTATCACAATTAATATGACTAAATTATTGTTTAACTCTTTCCCAGATGAGCTCTTGAATATAGTTAACTGTTCACTACAATATGCGTGGATTCCGACCTCTTGGAAAATTGCAAAAATTTTGCTTTTACTTAAAAAACAAAACCTCGGTTATATCTTGGACAACATTCTGCCAATTGCACTTACATCGAATCTAGTCAAAATTGTAGAAAAAGTAATATATGTCCGGCTCAACGAATTTACTTCTCGTGGTATTCTGTGCTCGAGACAAATAGGATCTAGGCCTCAATGTCCCATATGGTCAGCTCACGTTGATTTAAAAAGCCGCATTCGGCTCGCAGAGCAATCAGGAAATATATCAGCATTGGTAACTTTATATATTGCAAAAGAATATGACAGTGTCAAACTTGAAATTTTAATTTCTCGATTAGCAAGCTGTTCTGTTCCGGACTATTTAGTCGCCTGGATACAAGAGTTCCGGTCTGGTAGAGAATTTTTTTTTTCAAGCATGGGTTGACATATAAAAAGACGAGAGGCGTACCGCAGGAATCAGTTCTTTCTCCACTTTTGTTTAATATTTTGTTATCTTCTGTGCCAGTCCATCAGGATGTGCAACTCTATCTCTATGCTGATGACATGTATTTTCTGATCATCGCGGGATATCAATACGTTATACCAAATCTTGCAATCATATTTGTCTGAACTCGAGTCCTAGCTGGACGGCCTGTCTTTCTCGCTTAACGTAAAGAAATGCGCTCTACTGGGGTTTCCATTGTCAAATATTGTTTTTATTCCTCTTCATTATCGAAACCAGCCGATACCACAAGTTCCAACTTTGAAGTACTTAGGGATAACTTATGATGGTAAGCTAAACTGGCAGCAGCAAATAGAAGCAAATGCTAATAAAGGCGAGCATGCAATGGCATTGTTGCGCCGGTTCAGTAATAAAAACACAGGGATGCGTAGAACTACGTTGCTGAATGGGGCGGAATTCTAGAATTTGGTTGTGTTCTTTTTTCAGGATGTGCAGCATACAAGCTAAGATCTTTCATTCTACTGGAATGGCAAGCGCTGCGTCTCTGCCTCGGGCTGCCAAGTTTTGTGGCTAACAATGTGCTTTATCTGGAGTCTGGAATTATTCCACTTGATTCCAGATTTAAGCAACTTACAGTCCTGACTTTCCTGAAGCTTTATGATACATCGCTCTCCGATTTGCAACCCGTTTTCATCAATTCTCCCGAATCATTCTTCACAACAGGTTGGCGGCGTTACCAACAGCCACAAGTTATTTTTGTTCAATTGCTGTTATCAAAACTTCAAGTTAGTCTACCGCGCCTGATTTCTCCAAAATCCAATTCGTTCAAGGTAAAACTGACTTTTGATGATATTTTTCCAAAACAGTCGAAACTCCTTCCTGCACGCATACTTGAAGGTCTCCTTCAAACCATCTTAATCAATTTCTGTCTCATTTAGTTATTTCTACGGAAGCATCACAATATTTAGAGAAGGCTAGTGTTGGCATCTTTTCGAATCAACTCAACTGGTCTTTTGCTCTCCGTCTCGCTGATTACACTCAAATATTTCTTGCAGAATTGATGGCAGTTATTCTGGCCATCCGAAAAATGGGTCCACAGAATTCTAACGTAATAGTGGTTACAGATGCGCTTTCGGTCTGTACACATTTAACTTCTACTAATCAGTCACACCTGCTGAGTATATTTTTTTACTCTTTCCACGGAAAATTTTGCCGAAGCCCGCTTTGTCTGGGTCCCCGGACATAGTGGAATCTTTTTAAATGAATCTGCTGACTCGCTCGCTTCGACATCACTAAATGGTCCGGTCATAAATGTTCTTCCTGATTTACCTTTTATAACGGAAGCTAGATTTAAACGCCTTTTATTGCTGAATTGCAATGAATCGTCCATACTTTCCTCAGACGAATTTCGATATTTAAAATTTCGGTGGAACACGAACACGCCAATGTGAGATGACGCTGTCAAATTTCCGCTGCAGAGTTCCCTGCCTAAATTTTTATCTTCACAGATCTGGTTTATCAATCACTGACATCTGCTCGTTTTGTAATCGACCAGAAACTATTGACCATTTCTTTCTTTCTGGCCACCGCTTCTCCTCCCTCCGTAGAATGTTTCTGATATTTCCAAGTAGTAATCTGGGTTTGGCACTTACAACACCAAACATTTTGTCTTTTGGGGCCTGTCAATTAGGCGCAAGCCAGGATTCGATGATCACTGCTGTGCACAAATTCATTGAAGCATCCGGCAGGTTACGCTGATAGGGTACCGACCGTGGGACATTTTATTTTATTTTTATTTTTGTAGTTATCTTTCTCTTAATTTTTCATTTAGTTAGTTTATGTATAGGCCTTCTGAAATCTTGCCAAAATCTTCATTTTGATTGTTCGCCTTTATCCCTTTTTTACGTTGTTGGGTGTATGTTTTATTTTATCCAGTGTGGCCAATCCCCCTCGTGGGTACGAGCCATATTTTGAGGCAACAACAACAACAACAAATGCATGTTATGCAAGCGTGGCTATATAACCTAGTAGTTACGACGCTCGCCTTAGGGCCGGGGGGTATACGGGCGTTGGAATCCCGCCTCGGCAAGAAAGTTTATTCTTGATAGATTCTCGATACGAACCACGAACCACAAATTACGGCGCTCTTGGCTGTTTAAAATCCGGCGGCGTCTGCAGCGACGAAACGGCACCTAACTTCCCATTGGCTGCGACGCCACGTCACGAGTGTGACGATGGCCCGCGCTTGCTCAACACCACCTAGATAGCCATCTAGGTGGTGTTGGCTTGCTGGCTCGGGCCTCGACGGGGCAGAGCTGGCGAAAGGGAGCAGCTGCTACCGCGGTATTGCGTAGGGGAGACGTTATCGCCGCGACGCCACGTCACCCTCGCTCTCACTCTCGTAAGTTTGTTATCCGCGCGTTCCTTGTCCGCGCAAGCTGTCGTCTGCGTCCTTACTGCGCCTCGGCAAAAAAAAATCAAAACGCGCTAAGCTTCTCAACGCGTTCACTTGCCCGCGAGGACACGACTCCAAGGATCACAATCATCACACAGCGGCATTCAATTGGACATTAATGCTTTCGCATTCACAAAAAGCCTGCTAAAAGCAATTTCCAAGGCTTTGTTGTTGGCCAGTGATATGAATATTGACTGATAGATGGATGGATGAATAACTTTATTGTGGTCTATCGGTACGCGCGATTAGCGCGCAGCGGGCCGCTCCCACGTCGATAAAATGATATCGCCAGTGTCCTAGCTGTACTTCCGCGGCTGAAGCACAATAGTTTCAAAAATGTAAATTGCGTGGCGGAAAAATACTGTTCTGCACGAAAAGCGATGCAGCTACGCGCTGGCTGTATAAGTAAGTAACTGTGCGCCAAGAAGCGATCCACAAGCGTTTATTAATTTACCAGAAAAGTGGCAGCCAGAATTCGAATATTTCTCCAGAGCAAGTTCAATTTTAAGGAGGCGCTGCCCAGATCTTCCCAGAAGCTCGCACTTGTAAAGAACCGCTGCACTTGATTCGGCCTTGCTGACACCTGGTTGACCGTTATTAATCCTTATGCCGAGATCGCCGAGCCGAGCGTCGACGAGGCATTTTGCTGGAGGCGCCCCGTGTTCTTCGCCTCCTTGTGCCTCCCGCTGAACGCGTCGCAGTTTTCTTGACCGCTGTGCCGGTAATGTCGCCATTCTCAGTTCTGCTCTCCCGCATCATTTCGGTAGTTTGGCGGCATTCGGTCGCATTTCCCTCGTCTTTCCTGTCGACCTCGCCGTCGAGACCGGCAATAGCAGTCGCGTTTGGGTCGAAGGAGCGGGGCGGATCCAAATCCCCATCGACGAGCGCGCCTCGCCTGCCCGAGCTCCTGTCCAGGCTCAGCACGGGCTCTGTCCATCGGGGCATGGCCGTCTCCCCGTCGGTCATCTCGCCCTGCCCGCGACGGGCCCTCACGATGGTCACCAGAGCGCCTATGGCGCAGCCGAGAAGTCCGCACCCGATCGACAGCAACACGAGGATGGTCAGTCTATAACGCCTGCGTTTGGTGGGGCCGACGCCATAGGGGCCACTGCTCAAGACATACTGGGTCGAGTTGAAGTCGAAGCGCCCTCCTGGGCTCGGCGCAATGCTCCACGAAGGGAACCGGCGGGGAGCCTGCATCATCGGAGGGCCCATGGAAGGAGGGCCCATTGGGGCGACAGGCAGCATCGGCGGGCGGCCTTGGAACTCCATGCGGAACGGGGAAATCTGGGCTGTCGGACGCCTGCCGTAGCTTCCACGCCTGACAAAAGTGAACTTCGACTTCTTCTCCTTTCAGGCCCTTGCTTTACTAAGAAAAACAGCTGTCAAAAAGCGGTCTGCTTTAAGTGTAGAAAGGAACGAATCGCAGAATGTTGCGTGAACTGTGTAAGAAAAACATTGCGAGCGCGCTTCTCGTAGAACATAACAAATGTGTTGAGAATAAAGTCAAAGTCAGCGAATCTAGTCGAATCAAACAGTAACGATGAAAAAGAAGACGGCATGCTCTAAATTCCTTCCACAAGTAAATTCCTTGTCTCTTCCTCCCTGGCGCTCTTTGGTCACACTTGGCCCTTGCGCCATCAAACACCACAGATCATCATCATCCTCTTCCTTCGACTTTCCCACTGCTGCTGCTGCTTCTGCTCGCTGGCACACCGCGTCGGGGGAGGTTCAGAGCGTGTTCATACATGACAAGAGCGCGGCAGAGAGGAAAGGCCACGCGACAAACTCGTTTGGACCTTTCCATCGCGTCACATGTCACTATATCTGGGCGTCGCCACATTAGCCTCTTGGCAACGGTAATTATCCGGCATTCCCCGCAAGAGCATTGCAAATTTTCTCATTTACACTTTTAATCTAATTATATTATTTGAGAAGTTGATTATAATCATTACTAATTTTGTAATTAGGTGGAACGCAAGCAATAATATGAGTATCTCTAAGCGACGGCAAACAACATTACCTTGGTTCTGTCCAGTTATGTGGCATTTGCATATTACATCGAAGCTATCTATGGCTAGGATCCCGGGAGTTTTCCGCGTCCGTCACGTCGACAGAAAACCCAGTGGGCCGATCCCGGTGGCAGGGTCGGGTGAGGAGCAGTGTTGTACACGTTCCTCTAAAACAGGAACGAAAGCTCGTTCCTCGTTCCTTGCCAATCTTGAAACGAGTTCCCGTTGCAAGTTCCTTTAATGCGAAAGGAACGCGTTCTAGTTACCCTTCGAACATTGCAACGTGTCGTTACATTAACGCTACATTTGATTTTTTTAATTAAAATGTAGTGTCGGATGATCCTGAGGCGCAATAAAGTGAGCGATTTAAAACATCGAACTACGTAAATTACACGAATTTGAACATTGCCGGCAGCAAATTACCTGGAGATAAAAATAATGCAAACAAACGCTATTAGACAAATTTGTTTAGGGAGCACCGTACATACTCCAGACATGTCTAACTGCAACTTTGGTGCCCGTCTATTACAACTGCAACGCATATGGCACTTTCCACTTCGGTCTTCAAATTCGCATTCAGGATACTGTGCTTCAGATGTGGAAATAAAAAGCTACTCCCATGCACCAATATAATTAAATTTCTTGCACAAGAAACCGCATCGAAAGGAATAATACATAGGATTTGAGTGAATGATGATTCAATATTGCAGTATGAGTGGGGAAAAATTGTCCAGAATACATATTCGCAACTTTGTAAAGTCCCTTCTTTGAACTCAGCAAGAGCTGCATCTCGATGTTGGTGTCCGACAGAAGAACCCGTTTTTTCGTCAGCACTTCGTTGGCAATTTCGAAGAGCCATTCTACCGAAGCGCTTGAGGGTATTGTCATGTTGTACTTGAGGAAAAGTTGGTTCAGTCCCTCGAAGTTCTTCATCTGCGACAGCGAGTAGTGAACTAGTACCTGCAGGTACCACGACAGCTCATCCTGTTCCTCGGATGGAAGGGTTTGGTGCCCGAACGAGAAGATATCTTCGGGCGCGGACGAGGTGGCAACATCTGCGCTGGCTGGTTTTGTCACCGCAGCCAGCTCTGTTTTTATGTAGATGGTCTACAGGAGGGAGCGCCACGTGACAATCTTGAAGCCTAGTCATTAAAAAATACAAGGGAGAACTCACGCAAAAATGCACCATTGTCACGTGACCGGGAAGCGGTAGTTCTTTGCGCCTCACGCGGTCGCCCATCCGCCCTGCATGATGTGCTGCGTACGTACGTGCGTTTGTGGAATGCCGCGGAACGTTTACAGAAGTAACGCCGTTCCCTCTGCCGTTCCTTCGTAAACCTAACGAGTTACCGTTACAGTTCCACCAACCCTTAATGGAACGGTGGCGTTCCTCCGTTCCTCCCAAAAAGAACTAGTTCCCGGAACGCCGTTCCGTACAACACTGGTCAGGAGCAATGGCTCATACCCCCGTAAGGGAGATGCTTCAAGCAAACATACAGCACAGCTTTTGCTACAATACAAAATACACAAATAAAAAAGCTGTCAAACCGCATGATTGATGACGAGGCGCGCGCACTTCCGCGTTGATGCACGTACGTTGCCACCATTCTCTAACCGGTAGTCCTTAACGTAGACATCTCAAAACCGGAAACAAAGCAGTGGTTCACCCACTTCGTAGATGAGTGTAAGGTGGCCAACCGTGCCACGCGTGGCCCATGCTTGGCCATTTCGGTTGGGCCATTATTTGGGGATTGGCATTTGCCTTACATCGGCCAACTATTAGGGAGCCGCCCTTGAACCGGTCGTTCTGCTAACGTGCCCGACTTCAAACCTAGAAAGGCCCATGACAATTTGTAGGTCGGCCCATGTCTGGGCCTACATCAAGCCTAGCATGGCCCCTGACAACTTCACCTTGGCCCAAGTCTGGGTCTACATGGAACCTAAGATGACTCTTAACAATTTAAAGGTTGGCCCATGTCTGGGCATACATCGCACATAGCATGGCCCACGAAAATTTGGAGGTCGGCTTATGCCTGGGCCTACATTGAACCTAACATCCATGGACATCCACTGTCAGGACATGCATATGCTAGGAGTGTGTTGAATTCACGTATCTCACATCACCGTACGACCGCATTCGCCGTGTCTTGCGGACATTCCTTGCATGTCCGCGACGGACATCATGGGGACATGCTGCGTACATTTTACGGACATGTCAGGGCCTATTGCACATTGTGCGCCATGATGTCAGTTACGGTCGCAGCACACGCTGTGCAACAGATGCAACGGGCAGAGTGCCCCCGTATCAAGACTGACCAGATGCATTTTCTGCACACGTTACGCGCGCACGCACCTGTGAAGAATTGAAGCAGACTCGTCATTCTTCTAGCCATTCGGCCAAGCGCAAGTTACTTATTGAACTCACTGAAGTTTTATTGCGATTGCAATTATATTGCCACATGGTGTGGCACAGCACAGCTAGGGGACTGCAGAAGAAGAGAACAAGGTTCGCATCGACGCTTACGCTTGCCTGGATCCTCATTCAGCGTATATTGCACAGCAGGGTATACGCGACAATTTGGTGGAGGTGCTGGTGTGGCAATGCCACATGGTGTGGCAATATGGACACTCCAGGCGCATTTCTGCTGTCGCCGTCGCTCTGAGGTTCCGCATAAAGTCCACGGGCGATAAAATCGTCGCCGCGCGTCACATGCTGTATGTGCGCGTGACAGCGTGCGACGGTGAGTCGGCAATCGCGGCACGCGCACGCATGGGCGGGAAGGAAGCGCGCAGTATTGCAGTCGCGCACAACGCTCCGGAGGGAGGGTAGGGAGGTGGCGGAGTCGTGTTTTACTGCGGCCGCGCGCTCCCGCCTTACCGCGGAAGAAGGTTCCGGGAGGAGGGGAGCGCGTTCTGCGCCGCGAGCTCTCACCCGCGCGGCTGCATCTTGAAAGCCATCTGCGGCGGTGCTTTCGCGGCAAAGATCGCGTTGATGCGAGCGCCGGCACGAAGCTAAATTCGCTCGCTGATGCTGCCGCGCTGACTCATTCCAGCGTTATCACAGCGAGATTCCGCGGTCATCGAGTGAGATGCGGTCATGCTTGCTTGTGCGCGCGTGACACCGTGCCTGTAAATTTAGTGACTGAGCCTATGTTTACAAGTTTATACAGCCGATAAGACTGTATAGTTGTCCAAGTGGGACCTACTTTGTATACTTTGTAAGTCCTTACTTTGTATAGCTGTCCACTCGGTGCTTAAAGTCAGGGGGGCTCAGCCCCCCCCCCCCCCCCCGGCAGGTCAATTGTAGCACTGCGGCATCCATTCGACAGGCGCTGGAGGTGATTTTATTGCCAGTAGTGCTATCTGCGGGCCAATTCCTACTCCCCAATTTGTCGATTAATGACTTAATCAAAGTGAATCGGTTGATGTAGCATGAGCAAAGACATGAAAACAGGTATCGTCGTACTGCTGCATGCATTTGCCCGAGGCACAGCACATGACGGTCACCACGTGCCCTTGTTCGACTAAGATTCTTGGCACAGCATACTGTTCCATAAGCCACCTGAGCGTGAAGCTACCTGCTTGTGAATTAGTGAAGGGTAACCTTAGTTTCTTTAGGTTACCAGTAAATTTCCATTTGTTTAGTTGTGCGTTATTAGTGCTGTGTTATACCAAAGATCCAAAGCATCTTGTCCACTTTTGAATGTAAGTAGGTGTGAAATCATAAAATATGCTGTTGTAGTGCCTGAGGTTGTCAATGAAGCAAGGCAACTAATGTTCTGTGTTTCAGCTAGACTTATTTGCTCTGAGATCACATATGTTTAATCTTTTACTTCCAGAGTTATCGTTGGAAAAGAAGTTTCCAAAATGCCAATTTGAAAGTGCTTCGTTGAATCAGCACATTAAATATATGCCTGAAATACACTCAGAAAATTATATTTATTTGCAGAACACCCATAACACTTTCTGTAAGGCTAGATAAAGTTGGCTTCACTACACTTGCCTGAAGTTGCCTTTTTCGGTCCCAAATAAGTAAAGAAAAAGTGAACGTCCCAAACACAACTTTGTGGCCTTTAAGAGTTGTGACGTAAGCGGCTGTCACGTAGAATCACATTTTGTCATAGGAAGGCCCTAGTACGGCACACGCGGAAGATTGACAGTTGACAAGAACTTTATTAAAATGTCCTGAGGGAAAAGATCGGGGGAGCCGAAGGCACCCCAATCAAGTTGGTGGCTCCGCTCATGACGGAACCGGGAGCTGGTGGCTCTCGGCGACGTTGCGGGCCCTCTGGATGCCCTGTCGTTAATGCGTAAAGTCCGCGCTTTGCAGTAGGGCGTCCCACTTGGACTTGTTGTGAAGATCAGAGCCCGCGTTGAACGGGCACAGCAGAGCATATGATCGAAAGAGCAGTACTCGTGCCCACATTTGGAGCACGATTGCGGGAAGTTGGAATCTATCTGATTGAGCGCTCTGGGGGTGAGGTACCATCTCGTCTGTAAGAGCCTGAACGTGACAGACTGAGCCCTGTTTAATTTTTGGTGAGGGGGAGGGAATTTCCTCCTGCTCAGTCTGTAGTGGGATGTGATCTCGTTAAAGGTGGTAAGAGGGTCTTTAGGGGAGCAATCCTGTGAGAGAGCTGGACCGTTAGCCCAGGCGCGCTTCAGTCGACGACACGGAAGATAACTTTACTAACGTTTTGGCTAGTGATGTTGCCTTCCACTTAGTGAAATATACTAGAATGTTACTGGCGTTTCGGTTGAGGACCGGCCTCGGTCGGAGTGAAGGCCGGTCTCCGACCGAAACGTCGGTAAAATCTTGGTATTTTTCCAACGTACGTGCTTCCATTGTTTGACCTGTTTCACTGCCAGACCCTGCAACAATTCATATATTGCCACGTACTTGTGACAGTGAAGAAAACAGTCGAAAAGCTGTGAATGACGAAACGGACTTTTTATTGTGCGAACCTGTGACCACAAAAGCAAGTTGCACTCGGAGAAGTAGATAGCGGCGAACACAGTCGGCGATCGTCGAAATCTGATCAGCGGCGAACACGTCGGCTTTTATACACGAGTAATCGAAGATTCCAGAGTAATGCCTGGTGGCCGCGTGTCTTTCAGAAAGTACTACACAACTCGCGTAGCTCATACATTCGGATGACATAACGTTGGTGACAAGAGACAACGGATAGAAGCATCGATAACGTTCGAGAAACTTGCGATACATGCGGGCGCGTCCTGCGCCGAGCGATAACGTTTAACATTTGTCAGCCGGTGAAAAGCGGTCACCGGTGAAAGATAAACAAGAAGTACACGTCCCAATATATATATATATATATATATATATATATATAATACAGGGTGTTTCAGCGAACACTTTCATTATTTATTTAAGGTTGCCTGTGGCAGATAGCACCATTCTTGTTCATGAGCTGGTGTACTCGAAGAGGCGGACATTACTTGCACAAGAAATTGGAATGCATAATCGAATAATTAACAGAAATTCACTAATTAAGTTTTTACCTAATTACCTGATGGCCCATATTGCAAATTACAAATTGTAGCCATGGAGTTCACAAGGCGGATCCACTTGAAATGAATTCTCATGATGACACCAGTTTTGAGATATTAATTCCCGAACTTTGCGGAGAAATGCATTGGCGTTCCAGTTAGGTTCTTAACAAAACGTCGCTTTATGCATTGAAGCACAAAATTACAGTTTCACACAACAAACACAAAATACAGTTTCAGAAAATGAGTACACAATCGATGCCACACAGATTTGTTGGTAATCAGTGCACTACTAATGGCATCAAGATTTAATGCCATTAAGGATGCAATCTTGTACGCGTTCCAAAATGGAACGGAGGCGGTCCGTTCCATCAAGCCGCACATGATTGGTCAATTTGAACCGTGACGATCAAATTGACCAATCGTGTGCGGATCGATGGAACGGACCGCCTCCGTTCCATTTTGGAACGCGTACAAGATCGTGCCCTAAATCTCCACATGACATGTGCTTAGCTGTGCACGTACACATATATGAAATGAAACGGGCACACAGTGTGCACATGTGTGTGTTTCCTTTATTTTGTCCTTTGTGTGTACAGTACAGCGCAGTTAAGAAAATGATACATCTGGCTTTTAATGAATCATTTAAGTACCGAGGACGAGTCTTCCTTCGGTTACAATTTTTCTTGCAATCGTCCAATGGTTTGGATGCTCTTTCCAAGTGCCAACAACAGGCGGGGCTGCTCCAATCCATTTGACGTTTTAGCAAGTTCCCTCTGGTCAGTCACGGGCCTACTGGATCCATTCGTCTATGTTTGTCCTAGAGAGACGTAAAAAATTGTTACTGCCAGTCGTGTGTTGCCGCGCCCGTCACGAAAGCAGAGCTTTCATTTGGTTGAGTCATGATGATTTGCTTCAGCATGAAAGCACTGACAGCGATTGCAATGTTTTCTGTGCTATTGACACATATAGTGACTATGATGTCACTGACTACAAGGATAGTTTTGACACGGCGCAGCAGTGAACGAAGTTAGATGGACAGAACCTACCGCCAGCGCCTCCTGGTTCTAAATACGCTCATTTTCAGACACAAGTTTTGAATTCGCTACCCCCATGTCATATATACTTTGAATCTGCAAACAATTTGCCATCCAGATGTGAAATAAAACAAAATGTCATTTTCTGAATGCATTTCTCGATTTTTTGCTGGCCCTTAAAGGTTAATTCTGGGACTTTACATGCCTAAACCATGATCCAATTATGAGGCATGCCATAGTGGGAGACTTCAGATTAAAACTAAGTACACGAGCATCTTTTCATTTCGCCCCCATTGAAATGCCGTCACGATTCAACCCATGACCTTAATTAAGCTCAGCAGCGCAACTGGTGTTGTCACTAAGCTACCGTGGCCGATACTGTTGTATAAGGCATCGCTGCCGACTGCAGCGCCATTAGATGGCGCGTGCTTGGGAGCCGGCCTGAAGAGAAAGACGAGGATAGAATAAACAGTCAGGGACTGAGTACTCATTTACTGAAACTGTATTCGCTACCCCCATGTCATATATACTTTGAATCTGCAAACAATTTGCCATTAGATGGCGCGTGCTTGGGAGCCGGCCTGAAGAGAAAGACGAGGATAGAATAAACAGTCAGGGACTGAGTACTCATTTTCTGAAACTGTATTCGCTACCCCCATGTCATATATACTTTGAATCTGCAAACAATTTGCCATCCAGATGTGAAATAAAACAAAATGTCATTTTCTGAATGCATTTCTCGATTTTTTGCTGGCCCTTAAAGGTTAATTCTGGGACTTTACATGCCTAAACCATGATCCAATTATGAGGCATGCCATAGTGGGAGACTTCAGATTAAAACTAAGTACACGAGCATCTTTTCATTTCGCCCCCATTGAAATGCCGTCACGATTCAACCCATGACCTTAATTATGCTCAGCAGCGCAACTGGTGTTGTCACTAAGCTACCGTGGCCGATACTGTTGTATAAGGCATCGCTGCCGACTGCAGCGCCATTAGATGGCGCGTGCTTGGGAGCCGGCCTGAAGAGAAAGACGAGGATAGAATAAACAGTCAGGGACTGAGTACTCATTTACTGAAACTGTATTCGCTACCCCCATGTCATATATACTTTGAATCTGCAAACAATTTGCCATTAGATGGCGCGTGCTTGGGAGCCGGCCTCAAGAGAAAGACGAGGATAGAATAAACAGTCAGGGACTGAGTACTCATTTTCTGAAACTGTATTCGCTACCCCCATGTCATATATACTTTGAATCTGCAAACAATTTGCCATCCAGATGTGAAATAAAACAAAATGTCATTTTCTGAATGCATTTCTCGATTTTTTGCTGGCCCTTAAAGGTTAATTCTGGGACTTTACATGCCTAAACCATGATCCAATTATGAGGCATGCCATAGTGGGAGACTTCAGATTAAAACTAAGTACACAGCGCAGTTAAGAAAATGATACATCTGGCTTTTAATGAATCATTTAAGTACCGAGGACGAGTCTTCCTTCGGTTACAATTTTTCTTGCAATCGTCCAATGGTTTGGATGCTCTTTCCAAGTGCCAACAACAGGCGGGGCTGCTCCAATCCATTTGACGTTTTAGCAAGTTCCCTCTGGTCAGTCACGGGCCTACTGGATCCATTCGTCTATGTTTGTCCTAGAGAGACGTAAAAAATTGTTACTGCCAGTCGTGTGTTGCCGCGCCCGTCACGAAAGCAGAGCTTTCATTTGGTTGAGTCATGATGATTTGCTTCAGCATGAAAGCACTGACAGCGATTGCAATGTTTTCTGTGCTATTGACACATATAGTGACTATGATGTCACTGACTACAAGGATAGTTTTGACACGGCGCAGCAGTGAACGAAGTTAGATGGACAGAACCTACCGCCAGCGCCTCCTGGTTCTAAATACGCTCATTTTCAGACACAAGTTTTGAATTCGCTACCCCCATGTCATATATACTTTGAATCTGCAAACAATTTGCCATCCAGATGTGAAATAAAACAAAATGTCATTTTCTGAATGCATTTCTCGATTTTTTGCTGGCCCTTAAAGGTTAATTCTGGGACTTCACATGCCTAAACCATGATCCAATTATGAGGCATGCCATAGTGGGAGACTTCAGATTAAAACTAAGTACACGAGCATCTTTTCATTTCGCCTTCCAGTTTCTTTAGATAGGACTGCAAAATTTCGTAAACGGAGTATAGGTCACTAGCCATACCAAAAAAGGCGATGTCGTCAGCATAAACGTAGGTACTGACACCTGGGTGAACGGGGATTCCGCTCAGTAAAATATTAAATAATGTTGGTGAAAGTACCGATCCCTGAGGCACACCTCTTGTTTGCTTGTGTTTACCAGATGAATAGCCGCTTCGAAAACAAAAGAATTCCCTGTCTTTCAAAAATTCATGCACCCATGCTACAATATATCCTGGAAAGCCATGGCCCTGTAACCGATTTGTTAAAATTGCATGTTCAATGCTGTCATAGGCTTTACATATATCTAAAGTAACTAACGCCGCATATTGTTTTTTCTGTCTGGCGATGTTAATGCGACTTTCAAGGTCTACATGCGCGTGCCATATTGAATAGCCAGATCTAAATCCAATTTGACAAGGACTCAACAATTGAAATGCCCCCATTGAAATGCCGTCACGATTCAACCCATGACCTTAATTAAGCTCAGCAGCGCAACTGGTGTTGTCACTAAGCTACCGTGGCCGATACTGTTGTATAAGGCATCGCTGCCGACTGCAGCGCCATTAGATGGCGCGTGCTTGGGAGCCGGCCTGAAGAGAAAGACGAGGATAGAATAAACAGTCAGGGACTGAGTACTCATTTACTGAAACTGTATTCGCTACCCCCATGTCATATATACTTTGAATCTGCAAACAATTTGCCATTAGATGGCGCGTGCTTGGGAGCCGGCCTGAAGAGAAAGACGAGGATAGAATAAACAGTCAGGGACTGTTTATTAGATGGCGCGTGCTTGGGAGCCGGCCTGAAGAGAAAGACGAGGATAGAATAAACAGTCAGGGACTGAGTACTCATTTTCTGAAACTGTATTCGCTACCCCCATGTCATATATACTTTGAATCTGCAAACAATTTGCCATCCAGATGTGAAATAAAACAAAATGTCATTTTCTGAATGCATTTCTCGATTTTTTGCTGGCCCTTAAAGGTTAATTCTGGGACTTTACATGCCTAAACCATGATCCAATTATGAGGCATGCCATAGTGGGAGACTTCAGATTAAAACTAAGTACACAGCGCAGTTAAGAAAATGATACATCTGCTGCTTCCATTGCGAATTGCTGCCGAAGCTTGCTGTCGCTCTCGTTGGACTGGCCCTACGGTTCGAGTGGTTTTTGCTAGCCTAACTCTCCTGGCAAGCTCACTGCGCGGTGGTTTGGCTGAGTTTTGGGTGGATTTGACCTACTCATCTTAACCATCTCATATTTACAGGACTTACCTAGTGCTTGAAGCAGCGCTGATGTCTAAAAACTCTCCTGGGCAAGGGCCCAGCCCTTGGTCAGCCTCCCTTTCTCCTGATGATTTACCTTTGGAATCTTTCTTCCGCAGCGGTGTTAGCAGCATCCCTGTCGCGCTGGTGCCCTCGAGTGGTGGATTCATCCGGCTGAACAACCCACAGGCTGTCCAGGCCGAGCTCCAAGCCATGACGCGTCACTTCCAAATGATAAGCGATGTCCGACAATTTGGAAGAGGTGGGATAGTTTGTAGGTCATCAGATCCGACCTGTGTTGCAGACCTCCTAAAGAGTAAGATTTTTGCATCTGTGCCGGTGAGTGCGTTCATTCCTCCCCATCTAGCATGCACTAAAGGCATTGTCAGGGGCGTAGACTCTCGATTGAGCCCAACTGAGACTCTGGAGAAGTTGTCTGATGCTGGTGTCATAGCCGTATACCGATGCAACCGACTCGTAAACGGGGAAAAAGTTGCCACTGAATCGGTCATAGCTACGTTTGCTGGTATGTCCTGCCCATCTGAACTAAAAGTGTGGCCACTTATTTTTAGAGTGGATCCTCTCCCTTCCCGTCCACTACAGTGTCGGAACTGTTGGCGTTTTGGCCATAGTGCAGGAGGCTGCAAATCAAATGCACGCTGTCGCGTCTGTGGTGAGGATCATTCCCCTAATGAGTGCACAGCTGAAACCGAAACATGCTGCCTGTGTGGAGGAAACCATGCGGCTGACTATGCAAACTGCTCGGCAAAAGCTAATGAAGTGCAGGTCCTCGAGGTAATTGACAGGCGAAGATGTTCGCGGCAAGAGGCTATTGCAGTCGTCAAGGACAGAGCTTTTGGATACGCTGGCGTCACTGCGAGGCAGTCGACTTTAAATGAAGACAACTTGTCTAAACTCATTGAGTCAGCAGTGGAAAAAGCGATGACAAAGGCTATGCAACATATTGTTGAAACTGTTACAGAATGCATTTCCCAAGTGTTTACCGCTCAGATGACACAGCTGTTGCAAACAGCCGCAACACCAATCACCAAATCGCTTGCTTGTGCTGCAGAACAGGTAGCCAATTCAGTCCTAGCGCCGAATACCAGATCGGACCCAACGTTTGTTGGATCCGATCCTTGTTCTTCGCGTCAGACAGACTCACAGGATGACATGGAAACAGGTCATGATACCAGGCCGCATAAGCGAACTGGTTCTCCAGTAACAGCGTCTTGTCCCTATTCCAAAAACAAAAAGGGTAATCCTATTTCTCATTCTGGCATCCAAGAAAGTACATTGCGACGGTAGTCGCTGAAGTAATTATATCAATTAGATCATCACCATAGCTTCTTTAAAAGTGCTACAGTGGAACTGTCGTTCCTTGATTTCTGCTTCAATAGACTTAAATTGCTTAACTACACATCTTAACCCTGACGTAATAATTTTACAAGAAACCTGGCTTACTCCAGAGAAAAATTTTAATTTTAAAGATTTTCGACTTTTTCGATTAGATCGCCTTTCACTAGGAGGTGGTTTAATGATTTTGTTGTCATCTAAATTCTGTCATAAGGCTAAAATAGCTTTCAAGTTAATGTCTCCGGAATGTGAAATTTTGGCAGTACACCTTAGCATACCAGGCTACCGTACTTTTTCGATTATAAATGCTTATTTCCCTACGGGCGTACACAGTACATATCAATTGGATAGTGTGCTTGCTAGCTGCAAAAATCAAGTCATCCTTACTGGTGACTTCAACTCGCATCACGTATCATGGGGTTACAGAACAGATGCATGTGGAACGCGTCTATGGGACTGGACCATAGATAAAAATCTTTCATGCCTAAATATGAGACGACCCACATTTGTCCGTGGCCAATCTCGCTCAGTGTTAGATTTGACGTTTTCTAGCACAAGTATTGCCGTGACATCTTGGACTACGATTGATTTCTCTACAAACAGTGATCATCTCCCAGTATACTTCGAAATTGCATGCCCATTAACATCAGTTGAGCGACAAGACAGAATATTTGTTAATTGCAAAAAATTTAAAGACTGCTTACACTCTTCCATTGCGTCATTGACTAATACTAATGACGAAGACATTGGCTTGAAATTTGTTCAGCGTTACAGATGTCCCGACAAAAGTCTGAATTCGTAATTCAGACAGCTAAACGTACATCATCTAGTCCCTGGTGGAACAATGAGTGCTCACGAGTTTATCGCAGAAGAAAAGCTGCTTGGAAAAAACTTCTACATAATCAGAGCCCACAAAATTGGAAAGATTATCAATTTATTTCGGCAACCTTCAAACGCACTGTCAAACACGCAAAAGATGAGTACGATAAAAAACATTTTGATTATCTATCTGAATCCAAAAACAAACGTGCTTTATTTTATTTCCTTCGATCTAGAAACAGACTCCCACTGAGCGTTAATGTAGACTCAATTGTCTATACCGCGCAGGAAATGCAGGAGTCCTTAGACCTATTGGCTAAAGGATTGGAGAGCCGGTTCACAACGCGTCTTCAAAATTCTGTTCTTACTCCTACATTCTCGGACTACAAAGAGATATCCTATTCGGAACTAGCACAGGTCATGTTACGGTTACCAACTACAGCGCCTGGCCCGGATGGAATAACAAATGCAATGTTAAAAATTTTCTTCCAAGAAGCCCCACGTGAGCTTCTGAGGTTGCTAAATTACTCTATTAGCAATGCATGGATTCCACATGAATGGAAGATCGCCAAAATTATTCCGTTACTTAAAAAGCAAGGGGCAGAGTATACTATCGACAACATCAGACCAATTGCGTTGACATCAAACGTAGCAAAACTTATTGAAAGAGTGCTTCACGGGCATATAATGAAGTTTATTGATGAAAATCAATTGTTGAGTCCTTGTCAAATTGGATTTAGATCTGGCTATTCAATATGGCACGCGCATGTAGACCTTGAAAGTCGCATTAACATCGCCAGACAGAAAAAACAATATGCGGCGTTAGTTACTTTAGATATATGTAAAGCCTATGACAGCATTGAACATGCAATTTTAACAAATCGGTTACAGGGCCATGGCTTTCCAGGATATATTGTAGCATGGGTGCATGAATTTTTGAAAGACAGGGAATTCTTTTGTTTTCGAAGCGGCTATTCATCTGGTAAACACAAGCAAACAAGAGGTGTGCCTCAGGGATCGGTACTTTCACCAACATTATTTAATATTTTACTGAGCGGAATCCCCGTTCACCCAGTGTCAGTACCTACGTTTATGCTGACGACATCGCCTTTTTTGGTATGGCTAGTGACCTATACTCCGTTTACGAAATTTTGCAGTCCTATCTAAAGAAACTGGAAGGCTGGCTGGATAGCTTACACTTAAACCTGAATGCTAATAAGTGTGCTATCCTTGTTTTTCCCGTTAAAGACCCAGTATACATATCGCTTAACTATCACCTCGAAGATATCCCACAAGTTCAGTCACTGAAGTACCTTGGAGTTATCTATAACGGAAATCTTAACTGGCGGCCGCATATTGAATATATTGCAACAAAAGGAGCTCGTACAATGGGCATCTTGCGCAAGTTAAGCAATCGAAGAACAGGTATGCGAAGAAAATCCCTTTTGATGGTATATAAAATGTACGTTCGTCCAGTATTAGAATTTGGCTGTGTTTTATTCTCAGGTGTTCCGTCATACAAGCTTCGACCGCTAGTTTTATTAGAGCGAGAGGCGCTACGTCTGTGCTTAGGCCTTCCAAAATACGTTGCAAATGCCGTCTTATATCTGGAAGCGAGAATCCCACCTATTATATGCCGATTTCACCTTCTGACCGTTCAGACTTTCTTACGACTATATGAATCACCATTAAGCCGTCCTCAAATAATTTTCATCTCCGATCCACAATTATTTTTTCCCGTTCATTGGCCCAGGTTTCATACACCACAGATTATATTTGTGCAAAAATTACTTGAACCACTAAATGTGCAAATTCGCGATGTGCTTCCTAACAATACTCATTCAAATTACCTGGATATCAGGTTCGACGATATTTTCCCAAACCACGCAAAACTACTACCTTACAGCATCTTAAACGCCATGTTACAAGACCACCTAAGCTCCCTAGGAACAAATATTATCATTGCAACAGATGCATCACAGAGCGAGGATAAGACTGGCATTGGGATATTTTGTCCTGCACTCGACTGGTCTTTTTCTTTAAGATTGCCCGATTTTGTGCCTATTTTTCTGGCCGAGTTTTTAGCAGTAATCCTAGCTTTACGTAAATTAGACCAAACGACTACAACAGCTGCTATCCTTACTGACTCCCTTTCTGTTTGCTCTTCCCTTACCGCCTCTAATGATTCACCTATGCTAAAACTATTTTACTTGCTAGTTCCTGCCCATGTGCAATGTGTTCATTTGATTTGGGTACCTGGTCATAAAGGGTTGTTTTTTAATGAAACTGCCGATTCACTGGCAAAGACCTCTCTTTCCGGCCCTGTTCTTCCCATTCTACCAGTGACTGCACACATCACGGCGGCTAGATTTCGGATGCGATCAATTAGAAAAGCCTTATCAAACCCAGTTCTGACTGCTTCTCCAGATTATAAGCACCTGATATTTCCCTGGCGTAGCGAATCCTGTAACACAAAGATGCTTGAGGTCTCTCTCACCAAATTACGTTGCCGTATACCCTCCCTAAATTTCTACTTACACAGGTCGGGTTTGGTTCCCTCCCCCCTCTGCCCGTTTTGTAATGAGGAAGAGACGATACACCACTTTCTTCTATCTTGTCGCCGCTTTACTGCGGCAAGAAAACGATTGTTGGAAATACCTTTTCGAAGGCTTGGCCTGGACTTAACAGAACCTAATATTCTTTCGTTCGGGGCGTCCACTTTGGGATTCAGCCACAGGGATGCTTGCTTCGCCGTCCAAACGTTCCTTACAGACTCCAAACGAATACCCTGCTAAATTCTATCCTTTTCTTTTTTTTTTTGTACTTTCAAATTTCTGATTACTCATTCGATATGACTTTCTTGATTTACTTTAACATATAACTCTACGCTGTTGAATACTAATTTCATAGATATTCGGAAATGTATCCTCAATATTAATTTGGAATAATCCACCCATTTCTTGGCCAATCCCCCTCCGTGGGTAGGAGCCACAGGCGTGATAGGCTACAACACAAC